>NC_070581.1:28819663-28947163 GCF_027409825.1 Scomber japonicus | reverse complement strand
TGTGATAACCGACGTGACAAAGCACACGAGCCAGACAATAAGACAACAATAACTAAATAGATTAATAAATAAAAAGATTAAGATTGAGTTACAAGTTTAAAAGAGTTGGACCAAACTCTTTTAACTTCTAACTTCGAATGTACGGCTGGGCGATATGGCCTTTAAATAATATCACAGTATATTTAGGATGTATCGTGATACATAGATAGCCTTTATTGTCCCAAGGGAAATTCGTTTTCACAATCTGTCAGAGACCTACCGGACACGAACAATATACATACACACAAACATTGAGAACATATAAGTACACACACACTGCACAAACACCACCAGACATTGAACAACCGACACATATACATGATATATATATATCTTGATCTTGGTCTTTTCTAGTGTGATTTACTAAATAAACTACTGTTATATTTAAGTAGTGCTATAATAAAGTAATATATAATCTACCGTTATAGAGTTAAAGTACGATTATAATAGTAATATATAATGTGCTGTTATAATAGAGTTAAATAAAATCCTGTTATCAATCAATCTTTATTTGTATAGTGTCAAATCACAATCACAACAACAAGTCATCTCAAGGTATTTTACACATAGAGCAGCTTCTAAACCGAACTCTTCAGGTTTTAATTTTAAAGAGAACCAACATTTTCCCACATGAGCAAGCACTTGGCGACAGTAGCAAGCAATCTTTTTATTGAGAACAAGGTACAAAGAGATAGTAATATAAAAAGACAATATTTTTGATTTTTCTCAGAACACACATACAAACACCCCCCACCCACCCATCCAACTAGGGATGGGATGATAACCGTGTTCAAGGTATACCGCGATTTGAAAAAGCCACGATAACCGAAACCGCCAAATTTCCTGTCATAGCGTTCCTAAGGTATGAGATGTTTTTAGTCTGGTCAGAGACAGGAAGTGCAGGTCAGAAATCCCTCAAGTGGTGCAGCTGCAGCGTAGAGTATCACGACCCCTCACACTGTCATTACAGTGTATATTCAGGTTCAATTAACATGTCTGTCTTTATTTTTCTTCCTTTTAGGAACATTTTAGAGCTGTAATCACAATACCGCCATACCATGAAACTGTGATATTGTTTCTTATGGTTATCATACCGCCAGAATCTCATACCGGCCCATGCCTACATCCAACCCATCCCCCCCTACAACATCCAGTGCATCCCATTTTAAGGAGATTAAATAAGTAAATAAATAAATAAAGATTAAAAACTCCCTTTTGTTATAAAGTTACATGATTGTTATATGATATATTTATAAAGTGTGCCTTACTTAACCTCACCTTATTTCAGTTGTTACAGTCAAATGCTTTTTTATGGGTTACATGGTGGTATAACTGTGTGTGTGTGTGTGTGTGTGTGTGTGTGTGTTACCTGTTCCAAGTCCGACATCACACACACACACACACACTACTAGTAACTGTGCCATTTCCTGATTGGCCTCCAGCCACAGAATCAGGCTCGTCTCATCCGCTCTAATGACTCCTTAAGATGTGACAGTTGGATCTGGGTCCACGTGGACTTACCTACTTCCCCCCCTCTCTCATGCCCCTAAGACACACACACACACACACACACACAACTACACATACACACACACCTGGAGCCGTGCCCTTCCTAGACTGGTCCTCGTCCATAAAGCCCTGCAGTGTTACCACGCTCACAGACTCGGGGGCAGCTTGTGCTCTCAGTGTGGTGCTGCAGCTTTTTTCTTTTTTTTTTTTTATCTGTTGGATTTTTAGTCGAAAAGCTGAGCGGAGGAAATATGGAAACCCAAAAAAAAACCAAACCAACCAACCAACAAAAACAAAAACCCAACAAGGCCTTATCTTCCCACGCAGCCCCGAGTATATCTCAAACAATGCAGGACGGACGGATT
Organism: Scomber japonicus; assembly: GCF_027409825.1. Lineage (NCBI taxonomy): Eukaryota > Metazoa > Chordata > Actinopteri > Scombriformes > Scombridae > Scomber > Scomber japonicus. Next base: position 28,945,250 of record NC_070581.1, on the reverse strand, counting down.
AAATGTGTTTGTGCAGTAATCCTCGGCGTATGTAGAAGAGAAGGTAGATGTGACTCTGTGTGTGTGTGTGTGTGTGTGTGTGTGTGTGTGTGTGTGTGTGTGTGTGTGTGTGTGTGTGTGTGTGTGTGTGTGTGTGTGTGTCGGTGTTGAAAGGAAACGTCGTGGCTGTCAGATAAACGGGGAGTGTAATGGTGGTAAATAACGTTAACGTCGCTCTCGGAGATGAGGACGGAGTCTGATGTGAAGCAGACCTCGGTGAACTGGTACCCCCCCCCCCCCTCCTCACCCCCCTTCATCCCCCTCCCCTACTGTGTGTGTTTGTTTTGGTTTTTGCTGTGAGAAACCAGACGGGTGGGGTTTACAGTCAGCCCATCATATCACCTCGGCTCTTCTCGTGTCTCGGTGTCTTCTTTAATGTCACGGAGATTATTAAACCCTCGTGTGATTGGCAGGAGAACAAAGAGTGTTAATGTCCACTGAGGATGGTGGGAACATCTTCTCTAAAATCCTGTTTTTGTCCCCCTCCTCCTCCGCTCTCTCTCTCTCTCTCTCTCTCTCTCTCTCTCTCCCTCCCCCTCTCTCTCTCTCTCTGTCTCTCTATCTCTCTCTCTCTCTTTTTCTCTCTCTCTCTCTCTGTCTCTCTCTCTCTCTCTCTCTCTCTCTCTCTCTCTTCCTCTCTCTCTCTCTCTCTCTCTCTCTCTCTCTCTTTTCAAGCGTCATCCTCTTGGCTGCCCAGGGACTAAAAATCCACATGAGATAAGCTCTGACTTGGTAAAAAATGTCTTGTTCAATTATTACTGTGTGCTGACAGCAACAGAAAAAAAACGAAAAAAAAAAAAAAAACTTGGTGGACTCGACTCGACTGCGGGAAGCTGTGAAGCATAAGAAAGATTTTGACTCTATTCAGGCCTGAAGAATAAAACCTCACCAACACTCACCAACCACTCCGTGCTGTGGGGATGATTTTTATAGTTAATTCATAGTTTTATAAGTAATTTATTTATAAGTTTTAGTTCATTTATAGATGGTTTCATGTTTAAGTGCAGCTGTAGACTCTTGTTTGTTTGACAGTGAAATCCAAATCTGATGAAAAGATGAGTCATCTCTTTTATTAATTATCTTTATTTATTCATCTGTAGATTATATTCTAGTTTTATGAATTGTCAAAATATGGTGAAAAATGCTTCTTTAAAATCACCTGCAGCTCATAGAGATGTGTTAAAATGTCTTGTTTTGTCTAAACAGCAGCAAAAAATCCAAAGAGACACAGTTTACTATCAAATATGACAAAGAAAAGAAGCAAATAGTCACATTTTTAGAAGCTGGAAACAGCAAATTTATGCAAGTTTTGGTTAAAAAAAATTAACACAGTTGTGCTGGTTCATTATGGACAAAAATGCCTGTGACACAAGACAAAAATAACATTAATTAATATTATTTTCCACTTTTTTTAATGTTTTTTTCTCTGACCAACATCAGTCCAGATCATTACTATCAAATATTCGATTTTAAGCCTTAAAGTGTTTGGTTACATATCATTTTTTATTTTTAAATGAAAAAACACAAGAAAATGAATTATTTTCCATATACTAAATGTAAAGTTAATTATTTTTTGGGTGGGATTATCACAGTCTTTGATATGTCAATGATTAGCAACATTAATTTTGATGCGTTATTATTAAAAAATGATTATAAATTAATATTATTTTCCAATTAACTGATCATCACAATAGCTGCAAATGAACTTCCTGTTGATTGAATAATAGATTAAACCTGTACTGTGACTTAGAAACAGAAACCTCATTGTTTAGGAGTCACGTTTGGTTGCTCATATTCACCAACTAAGCAAATTCAAGTCGAAACAGAAACAGAGACTCGTACTCATGATGTCAGTCACCTGTCAGAGCGTCTGATCGTCTCGTGTTTGCAGAAGCGAGGCCGCGGCCGGTGACACTTTCTGTTTCTTCTTCTTCTGCGTTTCAGATGAGAACAATGTCCGATGAGGCTGAACAGAGAATGTGCGACGAGGACTTCGGTTCGGACGAGGAGGGCGAGGAGGCGGACGTGGAGTCTTACCTGGAGGACAACAGCAGCGAGCTCATGGACCGGCTGAGAGAGCTGGAGGTGAGGAGGAGACGACGACGGGAGGAAACCCACACATCACGTCTGCATCACAAACTTTAATACCAACGAATCTTATCTGAATCTAATCGGCCGCTCAGCAAATTGAAAAGCGGATAATTGAATCTTGAGTTATGTAATCCCGCCGTGAAGGTCGGTTCTTACAACCTCGGAGAGTCTAGGGACGACAGGAAACACAAGAAAGCAGTTTAACAGTCCTAATCCACATGTTGAAACATCTTTATTTATACGATTCGTTTCTTTCTTTCTTTTTTATCCTTTCAAAACCAGGATGTGGTTAAATATTCACGAAGCTCGGAGCTAATCGGACTATTTGTATAAAGAAAGTTTGGTCTGTTGATGTTCGGTTCAAAGCTAAACTACAAACATATAATGTGATGATAAACAGCAACAGTGTGGATCTTAATACGAAGCAGGGTTTAAACCAGAAATCAAAGTAAAGTTAAGTTTAATTTTATTATTATTTTATACATCTTGTACACTTACTTCTGTTGCTCCTGGTCGACTCGTGTGCTTTTATTTTCCTCTTGTAATGTTGTTAATCCTCCTGTTGTTCCTTCTCGGGTCGATTTTAACCCTAAACAGGCGTTAAAACTTCAAAATAAGATGCTGTCATTTAAATTTAAAGCCTGTTGACCAAATGGTTAAAACCTTTGGTGATAAGTTGGAATGAAGCTGATAAAAAAAAAGGTCCAAAACAGAATTTAATTTATGATGATTTATGATTTATAAAAAGTCGAACCACAGGAGGGTGAAGAGAAGTGCTGTATAAATAAAGTTTCTTCTTCTTCTTCTTCCTCATCCTCCTCTTCTTCTTCTTAGAATTTTCTTCTTTTTCCTCTTCTTCTTCTTCTTCTTCTGTTTTTTCTTCCTCTTCCTCTTCTTCTGTTTTTTCTTACTCTTCCTCTTCCTCTTCTTCTTCTTAGAAATTTCTTCTTCTCCTTCTTCCTGTTCTATTTTTTCTTCTTCCTCCTCTTCTTCCTCTTCCTTTTCTTCTTCTTCTTAGAATTTTCTTCTTTTTCCTCTTCTATTTTTTCTTCTTCTTCTTACTCATCCTCTTCTTCTTAGAAATTTCTTCTTCTCCTTCGTTTTCTTCTTCTTCCTCCTGTTTTTCTTCTTTTTCTTCTCCTTTGTTTTCTTCTTCTTCTTCTCCCTCTTCTTCTACTACTTCTTCCTCTTCTCCTTCCTCTTCCTCCTATTATTATAATTATAATTATTATGAATCATCTCCAGGAAGAGAAAAGACATTAAGTCCGTTTCATATTTTAAAGCTGATTATATGACGATGTAAGAAGAACTGCGCTTGTTCTAATTTCTCTCGTTTCTTCTCGTTTGAAGCTTTAAAATCTTCACTTATTCGTTAAAACATTGATTTTTTTATTTGCGGCGCCGTTAGAGGAGACGATGTTCTCTGCTTGTTTGCAGTGTAATGTTATTTGTAGGAGAGTAATGTTCTTGTCAGACAAATGTTTCACCGCTGCAGCAGCTGTTTTTTGTGAGTCCGTGTGGGCCGGGAACTATTACGAGCATTTTTCAGCAACATGTTTTATTGTTATTTTCCCTCGCAGGCAGAGAACTCTGCACTCATGCTGGCAAATGAGAGTCAGAGAGAGGCTTACGAGAGATGCCTGGATGAGGTGAGCTCTATGAATAATCTGTTGTCATTTAATTTTAGAAACTTAGAAAGAAAAAAAAATGCTGATAAATTCTGCTCTGATGGGGCTCAGGTTAATATAAATGTTGTCTTCTGTTCTCAGGTGGCCAACCACGTGGTCCAAGCTCTGCTAAACCAGAAGGTAGCGTGAGGAAACGTTTCTGCATCTGTGTTTTGGATTTATTTTACTGCCTGTTCGTTTATCTTACAGCTGTGTGTGTGTGTGTGTGTGTGTATGTGTGTGTGTGTGTGTGTGTGTGTGTGTGTCTGTGTGTGTGTGTGTCTCTCTCTAACCGAGCAGGATCTGAGAGAGGAGTGCATCAAGCTGAAGATGTTGGTGTTCGACCTGGAGAGACAAAACCGAGCGCTGTGTGAGCTTTTTCAGCAGAAACTACCCAATCACCCCACGGCTCACTACCAGGTGAACGAGCTTCATCATCTTCTTCTTCTTCTTCCTCCTTCTTTTAATGATCCAGACGTGATTGTGATTCATTTAGAGCCTCAACACAGTAGTAGAGAAAGTATTCAGAGAGTATCTTAAGTAAAAGTAGTGTTACAACCAACATAGTAAAAATAATAAAGGAATAGCTTCTTCCATGTTGTTATACTATTACACATATTTGATTTATATTGTTGGTCCATTAATTTGTGAGCAGCGTTGTAATGTAGCTCTTCATTTTAACTGCTTTGAAGTATTGGCTGTAACAATTATAACAATTCATAAGATAAGATATTAATCCCATAATGGGGAAGTTTGCATTATTACAGCAGCAAAGTGGACACTAAAAATAGAAGAGCAGCAATAATAAAAAAGAATAAAGAACAATAAGTAATAAGTGCAAAAAAACAATAATGGTAAAAATGTATATAATAAAATACTTTCATTATCATTCATCATGTTTTATACGCTGAGTATGTGTTTGCTTCTTCATAATTGAATCTGCAAAGTAACCAAAGCTGACACAGAAATGTATTTAATGTAATATAGATGCATAAAGGGGAACTCCACTCATAATTTTATTGTAATTACTCTAATTGCTGCATATGTGGAAAGGTTGTATTGTGAAGCCTTTTGTGGCTGCAGAGGAAACGGCTGTGAAATTCGATGCGTCGCCTCAAGTGATGTCACTTGAATCGGCGTTGTTAAGGGGCTGAAGTTTGATTAATGAAGCACATCTGCTGGTGTGGCGTTAGCAAAGAAGACCGCTCCTCATCCCTTCTTGTGGCTAGGCAGCTCCAGGCTACGTTAGCTGCTACTGACACGACACACCCAAATCTCCCACCCAGCTGTCAGCTGTTGAGTTGCATTGTGGGTAATGTAGGCACTAGGTTGTGACAAGAAGAAGAAGAAGAAAATGTCTGAAATTAAGAATAAGACAAAACTCCCCTCTGGTTCTGCTGCATTAATGTTTTAAAATGTGCTATTTATAGAAGTGCAATGCTAAATCTGGGGAGTACTCGTCACTTAGAATTTACTCAATCTTAATTATTCCCTCTGTCTGAATATCAGTGCACAGCTCTGACACTGAAGACCAGCTGCTAGTTTATTTTTTACCCTCTTTCTTTCAAACAGCAGCAGATCTCAGTATTGTCTTTTCTGCTCCATATTGTTCCAACAGATGCTCGAACAATGCAGCTCCTAGTTGCGTGTGTATGTGTGTGTGTGTATGTGTGTGTGTATACAATACCCTGCAGTGTATACAGTGTCATCATAATTGCCTCATGAATCTCCTGTTACAGGTCCAGGCGGGACCCCTCCCAGACTACAATGCACAGCTGCACAATGACTCTGCCAAGCAGGTGGAGCCGGCACAGACTGAAGCACAAGCCAAGGTGTTTATTTCAGAGCTTTTATCAAACATTAAGAGTGACACAGGGGGGAATTATATCATAGAGTTTAAATAAGAGCACAATCCCCCCCCCATCCTCCATCCTCCCATATGAATGCTCTGACATTTGCTTGACTATTGTGCGTTTAAAAAAAGACGTCTGCTGCTAATCTGCCTCTCACTTCCTGTATGTTCCCTCATGCACTCAAAAGGTCTCGATGAAGTAAATTGTTTTAAGTGTCGGGAGTGAATGTTACGCTGATAGAGATCTCTTTTTCTGTCTGAAAGGGAAATGGCTACCGCACACAACATGCCTCCCCGGGCCCTCGTGGCCCCGCCGCCTCCATGGAGGCCCTGTCCCCCTTCTTCAAGAAGAAAGCACACATCCTGGAGGTCCTGCGCAAGATGGAGGAGACGGACCCTCTGAAGTTTCACCCGTCCACCACGAGCTTGTCTTTCTGCGACTACAGCCAGGTGCTCATGTCCACAGAAGCTGTTTTGGCTACGACCGCGGACCCACTTCCACTGCAGTGCAAACCCCTCCACACGCACTGCCACTGCTCCTGCTCTGACGCTGACCCGCACCAGCACGTCAACGGCGACGGGGCGGTGAAGTGCGAGGGAGGGGCCACCACCTGCTGTTTACACTGCAAGAGGAGTCCCGACGGTCCTCCGAAGCCATGCAACCATGTCTGTAGTCCTTCAAAGGCCGCCGCCCAGAGTCACGTAGCTCCCGCAGCTGCTATGAGCGAATGTCACGGCAAGAGCAGAACGGCGGAGTCTGTTCCCCCGTCGAAACAGTGCACCAAGAATGACGCCCACCAGCAACCGGCAGGCGCCCCCACCCACTCATCAATCACAGAGACGGACGATCAGAGCCTTGAGGCGATGGGAGTGGAGCAGGAGCAGGTCGACTCTGAGAGTTGTTTAAACGCTGCTGCCGAAGAGCTTGTCGGTTTCTGTCCCGCCTCCCATCTGCCCGGTCCTGCGACGGAGGGCGCGCAGATCTCCGAGGCGAGCGACGGCGTTCACAACGGTTTAGCGCTCTCCTCCGTCAGCACCGCCACGTCCAACGACCCCTCAGCCACCCCTGAGAAAGACAGCACAGATCCGGAGGCGTCCTCAGTGAGAGCCGGCGCCTCCGTCAGCCCCAGCCCTTCTTGTCTCAGCGACGTCAAAGCTGCCGCCATCAACTCCCCGTCCAAGCTGCTCAAGTTCCTAAAGATTCCCTCGATGGGGGAGAAGACCCAGGCTGCGCCCCCCGCCGTCCGTCTGAGCCCCCAACTCACCCGCAACTCCAGGATCCCCTGTCGCACCAACAACTACGAGGTGTACCACTCTCCTGTCCCGACACGCAGAGCCACCACCACGGAGAGGTGCAGGCAGCCCCCGCCGCCCCCCGCCAGGTCCGAGTCGTACCCCGCCACACACTCAGCGCCCACCTCCCCTCCGCAGCCCGAAGACCCCTGCTCTCCGCCCGCTAAGGACATAAGCTACAGCAGCCTTTCTGCACCCAAAGCTGCCTCAAAGATGGGCGCTCCCTCCTCCACGTCGTCATCATCACCCAAAATATCCCAAAGGGTCCCACATTACGAAAACGTCTGTGATATATCGACCAACTCTAGAGAGGCCGAACCGAGTCAGGGTCTCGAGAAAAGAACCACGTTCCCGTCGCAAGCAAAGGCGAACGGCGGCGAGAGGAAACTGGTGAAATCATTACCGGAAAGCGTCCTCAACCCCGTCCCTCAGCGAAAGCAGTCGTCCTCATCCACGTCGGAGTCCACATCAGACGACGAAGAGGACTCGGACAGTCCGGTGTGGGTGAACCATCACAGCCTGCCCAACTCCTCGGCCCTCAGCAAAGCTCAAACCCGACCCAACTACTCGCGGACCAGAGAGAAGCAGGAGGCGGACGTCAGGGAGGTGACGGTGCAGCAGAGCTCCAGTCCCGCCCAGCCGCCTCCGCCTCCGATCAGACGAAACGACTCTTCAATCCCCAAGAGGCCTGCGTCGGGGCCGGCGAGACCTCCGGCGGACTCCAGTCACCACGCCTTCAAAGACAGACTGGCCGCGCTGGGAAAGCTGCGGAGCTCGGAGGATTTACAGGTCAGCGTCAACGAAAGCGGTGTCGCCCACAGCGAAGAGAGGAGTAAGACGGCGGAGAGGCCCATCGAGCTCCATAAAGAGGAGCAGAGACACTCAAAATACACGGACTCTCTGGACGGAAAGCCTAAAATTAGCAGTGGCGTGTTGAAGTACCCGGGGGCGTCTCCGCTGTACGAACAGGGGGTCAAACCTCAGCCGTCTGGTCTAGTTAAACAAGAACTGTGTGTGACAAAGACTGAAACCCCAAAAAGCAAAATAGGTCTACCTTCACCCAACGCAGACGCTCCGCAGGTACTACGCAACAACATTAAGTGTCCCGGCTCCTTGAATCTGGCTTATAATGTTAAATCCGGTGTGGGGCCTCACAGTAGCAACAGCCCCAATAAAATCCCCCCGAAGTCGCCGTCCAAACCCTGTCAGGGCCCGTCCGTCCACAGAGCGGGGAAGCCCACCGAGACCCCGCGTTACTCGTCCAAATCCGAAGAGAGAACCAAAATCAGCGGGAAAGGGAAGAAGAATCCGATGTACGGAGACAGCCTCCCTCCTCCTCCTCCGAGACCTCCGATGTCCGACGGGGAGAAGCCGCTGCAGCCGGTCCCGAGTCCGCAATCGGCCATCGAGCAGAAGGTGATGAAGGGCATCGAGGAGAACGTGCTAAAGCTCCAGGAGCAGGACCGAGGAGTGCAGGTGGGCGAGGTGAAGCAGAGAGCCTCCAACGGCATCGCCAGCTGGTTCGGACTGAAGAAGAGCAAGCTGCCGGCGCTGAGCCGCAAAGCCGACGGGACCAAAGCGAAAGACGAGAAGAAGGAGTGGAAGATCAACATCCCCTCGGTGGGCAGGGACTCTGTGAAAATGGCCACCAGGTGTAAAGAAGGCGTGGAGGGTCTGAACATCTCCACGCTGATGGAGAAGGCGGAGGGGCTGAGGAGGGCCCTGGAGGAGGAGCGGGCGTACGTGGAGCGGTCGGGCAGGGGTCACTCGTGTGAGGTGGTGATGGACCAAGCTCAGGGACAGCTGGCTGTCATGTACAGAGGAGCGCGCTCCGACAACTTCATGCAACAGCTGCTAAACAGGTGAGGACGAGTGGAGGCCGGTTTATAACAGACTGAAGCTTTTAAAGGGGCAGTTTGACAGTTTGGGAAATATACTAGTTTTATTTTCTTGGTGTGAGTTTATTTTCTTCCTCTCTTTCTGTTCTTCTGTACTCTGTTTTCAATGTTTACTATAATTGGGTTTTATTTATTTATTTCTTTTAAGTGTATGTTTTTATTCTTCCAGTTGTTACTGTTAAATACGGTTTGTTTTTATGTAAAGCACATTGAGTTGCCCCTGTGTATGAAATGCGCTATATAAATAAATAAAGTTGCTTTGCCTTGTAAGTATGAAGCTGCAGCCGGAGTCTGTTAGCTTAGCTTAGCATAAAGACTGGAAACAGGGGGAAACTGTTAGCTCTGTTTGTTTAATCCCTACAAGATATAACATGTAAATTATTGAGCTTTAGAGTTGCTTTTAGGTTGAATCATCATCTTTGGATAGAGACAGGCTAGCTGCGTCCGGTCTTTATGCTAAGCTAGGCAAAGCAGCTTTATTTATTTAGTACATTTCATACACAGGGTCAGCTCCAATGTGCTTTATATAAAAAATAAATGTCAGGGTATGATTAAACAGTAAACATTGGAAGCATTAAAACATGTAAAAAAAAAACAAGAACATCCAGTTATAATTTAAAAAAAACAGGCAAAAAACAAAGCACATGGAAGGAGAAATGTTTTTTAACCTGGATTTAAAAATATTCACATTTCGATTTGATTTGATTTGATTTCAGTTCTGTTGGTTGTTAAACGCTGATTCACCGTGTTTAGTTTGAAGCTAAGCTAATCATCTGTAGCTTCATACTCACCACACAGACACAATACTGATATCACTCTTATCTGACTCTCAGCAATAAATCAAATCAGCTTATTTCCCAAAATGTCAAACTATTCCTTTTATAATAGATGTCGAAGAACAATTATGACTCAGGCTGCAACTAAAGTCGTGTGAAGATGATTATAGATTGTAGATTATTTTCTCAAGTCATCATTTTGGCTATAAATGTCTCATACACCATCTGAAATCATTCATACAAGCTTCAAATAATGTTAATTTGTACTTGTGACTGACTGAAACTGACTAAAATTATGATTTTATTATCTAAATATATGCAGGTTAATGGACTAGGGTTAGGGTTAGGGTTAGGGTTAATTGTTATATTACTCATTAATTGACTTTATTTATAATGCTAACGCTAAACTCTGAGATCTTAACTGGATATTTGTGTTTTTTTTATGACTGCAGAGTGGACGGTAAGGATGTGATCAGCGTGCCGCAGCGCCGGCTCTCGTTCGACTGCAAGACGTCGAAGCCGATGTTCAGTCAGCAGGGCGACATCATCAGTCACACCGGCAGTCGTGACGATATGGAGAAGGTACCGACACGAATCAGACAATAATTACAGAGATCTCGGCACAGCTTCGGTTTAATTTGCTCTACTTATTATTATCAGCTTTGAAGCCTAAACTCGGCGTCTTAATTTGCTGATTTTTGAAGAGCGGTGTGGAGCCTTTTCATTTCACTCTCTTCTCCGTCTGCTGTGCCTTGTTGTTCTTTTAACGCAGGGATCGGATCGAATGGGCAAGATCACATCAGACGAGAACCTCGCAGACTCGGTTCACTCTCAACACTTTGCAGGTAAAGAAAAGAGGCGTCTGCCGGGGGGACGGAAACGGCACACAGTTTGTAAGATTTATGAGCATTACAACCTTGTGCAAGATCAAACCAGACGTGTGAGTGTGTGAGTGTGAGTGTGAGTGTGTGTGTGTGTGTGTGTGTGTGTGTGTGTGTGTGTGTGTGTGTAGAGAACCAGTCTGGAAATAAAGTCCCGAATATAAAAACCAGATTCACAGTCTTGAGCCCGCAGAGAGAAGTAAACACACTTCCAGTAAAAAGGCCGAAGTCTGCAGATGGCTTTTAAAGTCTTTTACTGGAAGCGACTCTGAAACTGAAAACATGATTAAACACAAAAATTCAGTGAATGTGACTAAAAAGCAACAGAAACAACGATGAAAGAAAAAGTATATTTTGTTGTGGTTTAACATAAAAAACTGGATTCACAAAAACTATGTCAGTCAAAATGTTTTCATATAGCATCTTTCATTCAAGTGGTCGAGTGCTTCACTAATGACGATAAATATTGATTATTGAGACTAAAGCAGACCAAGATACCAGTAAAATACCAAAATTAAAATGAGGTGAGTCTTAAAATGTAAGTCAAACTAATAAATAAGTAATACAAGGTAGGGATCGTACGTGATCGTGTGTGTGTGTGTGTGTGTGTGTGATAAACATGAACACTTGTTTTCCCTGTTTTGAAATTTAGTTGTATTATGTAAGAACTTGAATTTTGTCTCTGGTGATTTCAGAGTAAAGCTGTAACAGATCTGTGTCAGCAGCGGTTGCCGTTAGCAACAGAGAGACAAAATACACAGATTAGGAAGCAAGTAGATGAATAAAACATAAAATGTGTATATCTAGAGAATAGATAAATCTATAGAATATATTACATAAGCCTTTTTAAAAATGTAGTATTACGCTCCGGAGTCGCCTCACAACTCTAAACAGGAAGTGAGAACAGTTGATATTCAACATTAAGGTGGAAATTCAAATAATAACAAACACAACCAGACTGAAAACTGCAGCATCACTCTCATAGTTTACAGCCTGTTATCGCTCTGATCAATATTTTATCTATCACCCACATCAGAAACGTGACATCACTTCCTTTTTCGGGACCGAGCGGGGGGGGGACGTAACATGACGAAGTACGAGTTTAAGATACTAGAAGTTGCTTTATGTCAGTGGTAAATGTACTTTTTCACTCCACTTTGCAGCCTTTAGTAACATTTTACACGTTTTATATTAAAATCTATTATAAATGTTATAAATTATTACCAATAAACGTTTCTGTGTGTATAAAGTAGTTAATATATCAGCCTCGACCAGCCGCAGCATTAAAATACTGTTTACATGTCAACACATTATAAAATAATCTATCTAGTTATATAACATACTTTATTGGTGAAATAACAGGATTACTATGGAGACATGGTGACCCAGCAGATGATAGACATAACAACTTATATAATATAAACCAGGGGGCCGGTGCTTTCAGGATTTGTCGATGCAGGTTGATTTGTGTGTTTTTATTTTAATTCATTCAAGAATAAAATCAGATTTAAAACACAGCTAAAGATTATATCTAAACGGGGGGAAAATGGCATCTGGTAAAAAGTAGTTGAATTTCACGTATTAAAACTTTAATTTCTGGAAGGTTTGTTGAACTTTAGATACCAAGTGAGATGTGTTTATTTAGTTTTTTGTAGATTATATATATATATATATTAATATATATATAACCCTGTATATTACTTTATTCATTCTGTACCTTTAATACTCGGGGTATATTTTAATATTTTTACAGATAATATTGAGGTTGTTTTTCCCCTTTTTTCTTTTTTTTTTTTTAACTTTTATTCAATTTTCCAAAAACATACAAAGAAATAAAATTGCAAAATCATAATTTTCACAAGTTTACAAGACGGGTCCATAAATGAAAAGAGAGAAGCACAGCACTCAAACAATATGAAAGTCCATCTAGTGAAACACAGGTCAGATTCCCGTAATGTCATATTTCAAACGTGTGCCCAGTTAGTTCAGGTCCAAATTGTATTTAACTCCAAGACGTTCCAGTGGTTTCTTCCATTTCTGCTGAAAAGTATGAATCCTCTCATTGATGTAATGTCCCAATTTTTCAAGAGTCACGACCTCGGATATCAGAGATTTCCATATAAGAACAGAGGGAGGGTCATCTCCGACCCACTTCACCATGATTGCTTTCCTTGCCAACATTAAGAGAGATTGAATTACTGTTTTTCCCCTTTTTTAAGTTGAATCCAGGACTCCTGAACATCTGTGACAGTCCACGAGGATTTGACTGAAACATTTCATTTGCATATTGAGGGGAAATAAATTGGCTCACACCTTTATTAGCATATCAAAGGTAGATAAAGTAGGCCACGCCCCCGAGGAGAATCGATTCAGACTTCAGTAAAAGATTAAAAAACACAGTGGGAGTTCATTAATTTACACGTTTGCCTCTTTGTCTCATATTTAATCTATTTTTTGGCTCATAATTCATTCATGTATTTATTTATATGTCTCTCTCTGCTCCGTCTCCGCAGGCTCCGGTGCGTCCACCTACACTCTGGACAGCGGCATTGGTACGTTCCCCCTGCCGGACTGCAGCAGCGGCGCGGCGGGTCGCGGTCTGTCCAAGGCGAGGGCCGAGCACCACCACCACCACCACTCCTCCTCCTCCTCGTCGGGCTCCCCGGGGAGAGCCGGCCGACGGGCTCGCACCCTGGACAGAGAGCTGATGTCCCAGGAGGAGTGCTACGTGCCGCACAAACAGCTGATTCCCACCATTCAGTACGGCTCCGTGATGGAGGGCCGAAGCACCGCCGGCGTCATCCGTGAAGGTGAGGAAAAAAAAAAAACCCCACCAAAAACAGCTTGAAGAGATCAGAGCATGGACGGAGCTCATTGAGTTCTCTGATAATTAGCCTCCAAACTTTAATATTTTAGTACATCTGTCACTAGAGCGCCACAGATACTGGAGTTTTGGGGGCGATGTTAGGGAGTAAAAAAAATTCTGATATATTCTGAATATTAACATAAAACCCACATTTTTGGCGATGTGGTTATCAAAGCAGATTAACTGTAAACTTTATTGTATGAAATGATTATAAATGTTTATTATAAATTCCTATAAATAATAAAACACAGCAAAACAAACATGTCGATTAAGACACACTGACCAAGAAAAACACATTTGTTTCTTTTTATAGGAATATTTTAGGCCTAGAGCTGCCGGGACTAGTCAGATAATTCATTAATCCATCAACAGAAAATTAATTGCCAATTAGTTTGATGATGAAATGATCGTTTTAGTCCATTTTTAAAGGAAAAAAAAGCCAAATATTTGTCAGTTTTAACCTCTCAAATGTGATGATTTTAGGCCTGTACTACGAAGCTGGATTTTCTCTTATCGAGGTAACTTCAGGGTTAACCCTGGGTTTTCCGTACTACGAAGCTGGTTCACTTCTTACCGGGGTAAATCACCATGGTAACTTATGCTGAACGGCTAACCTGCTCCGGAGCAGGTTATGTTCTGGATAAGAGATCAATGAGTATAAAAACACCACCTCCTGACCAATCAGCTCTCTTAGAAAATGACCTGCCCATTCTTAAAAGATCCTGGCTGTCAACATTGGTGCGCGGATCGCGAGAGGAGCGCTTAGGAGAGAATGAGCTTTTAGGGATAGATGCAATTTTTTAATTGGCCAAAATATATATTTAAAAAATCATCATTGAGGCACGTGGGGGATATTATTCTGTAGGTTTGACATCTTGAGATCAAAGGGTCAGGGAGCATAATAATAGTATTTATTTATTGTAATTGTAAAAAATTGACGAAAATATATATTTTTAAAATAATCCTTGAGGCACATGAGGGATATTATTCTGTATGTTATACAGTTGGTTTGAAATCATTCACTCAAATGGTTGAAGTATAATAGGTTTGTATTTTGAATGTTGAATATTAAACTAACTTAATGTCTCTTATGAAAGGAAGGGCACTGAGGAAGCGATCTGCCCCAAACGTCTGTGCCGTAATAAAGTGGCATTGTGTGATCAGAGTGCTGCCCGTTTATATTGTCTGATAAATTAATATTGTATGATCTCATGAATTTACACATTAACAGAGTCGGCAATTTTCTGCCTGCATTCCTTCCTGGTTTTTGCTGCTGCATCATCAGTGTTGCTTTTAGCCTGGATGATGTGATTGAATTCTTCATATTGTTGAAGAATAATTGTCTGCTCCTCCATGGTAAAGTAGTCTGCTCTGCAGGGTTTCTCCATGTTTGTGATTGGTCAGACGCTGCAAACACCTCCCCTTTATGTGAACGCGCAGTGATCCAGATTGGAAAACCCTGGGTTGATTTACCGAGTTGATAACCAGCTTCGTAGTACCGCTTATCCTGGACTGCGAAGATCTGGTTAAGTCAACCCAGGTAACGGAGAGAGATCCTGGATAGGTTAATCCAGCTTCGTAGTACAGGCCTTTTGTGTTAACAGCACAAAAACTGATGAAAAAAACAAAGAAAATAAGAAAATACTCAAGTTTCAGCAGCTGGAACCAGAGAATGTCCCCAATAAAAAGATTATTTCATGATTAAATAGTTCCCAGTTACCTTTGAGCAGTGATTATTTAACTTTAACACCAATGAAATCATTCCTGCAGACAAAGAGGCCCACGGAGCGAACATGTTCTCCCCTCGCTCAAAGACCTGGACCTTCCCCAACCTGAAGACCCCGGCGGGACCAGCGGAGGTTTACCTGGCGGTGGAGGAGGAAGAGGAGGAGGCGGTGTCCTTCGGCTCGCCGTTCAGAGGGGTACGGACATGACTTTAGTTCAGACTCTCAGGTATTCAGTTTAACACCGTTCAAAAAAAAGAGAGCTTACATCAGCTGTTTGTGAGTTTAATGTTAAGCTTGTTATAGCGTGAATGGAGATCATTAATTTAAACTGTGATCGCCACACAGACCGCTCGTTACTGAGAGATTAATCCTTACTAAATATTCAACCTACATTTAATATCATCAGGTGGAAACATTGCAGTAATATACACTTTACATACACTTTAAACTTCACATTAAAAACTAACAAAACCCCAAATTACAAACCTTTATGAACAAATAATGTGTCAGCTTATCATAAATGAGATATTTCTATATCTATATCTCTCTTTAAACTGCATGAATATATATTATATATAATTAATCATAAAAACACATTTTTCTCCAGAAAGAAAGAAGGAAAGAAATAAAATAAGTCAGATCCAAAGTCACAACATTTAACTTTTATTTTTTATCTTCTTTAAAACCTCTAAAACAGATTGCTTCTTACTGGACAGACAACGCTATACATTCAATTTCTTAAGAGGTTGACTTTATTAAAGGTGTTGACTAGCTAAGACATTATTTAAAAGACAGTCAGTAACAGTCAGTATGAGCAGGAAATCTTCAATCTTTATTTTTGCTCCTGACTTTTGTTGCAAGACAGACTTTAAAAAAACTGTGTATCTGTCCTTTAAAACGCAGTAAACTAAATTAGATGAAACAGATAAAAAAAGATCATTTAATGTGTTTTTTTTTTTTGTATGTTTCATCACGCCGACCGTCTGCTGTTTTAAATCAGCCGTGAACTCTGTGAGGTCGACGCTGACAGAGTCGCCCGCTCGCTGCTTTAAAATCCACATCATGAAATTTATATTTAAAAAAGAAAGTTAACGCCTGAGCGGCTTCGTACCGACTCACAGACACCAGAGAGCTTCTCGCTAACTCAGCTCAGCACTCAGAAACTTAAAAAAAAAAAAAAGAGTAAGAAAGAAAAAAAGGGCCACAAAGGAGTTTTTACTGATGGTCGAAGCAGCTACGAGCTCGACTTCACGGTTCACGCGGTCAATCCAACAGAGCAGAGAGAGAGAAGAGTTTATTATTACTTTCAATTCAACTCTGTAATATATTTATTAACTTTAAAAATCTGTTACACTATCAGATATATTATCATTTAACACCAATAATTACTCTTTTACATAATGTTACTGTTTATTTTACTACTATTGTCTTTATTCCTTGCTTATCTTTTATTCTTCTCTTTTATTGATGCTCTCTGTTTTATTTTATCTTTAAAAAATTATAGAGGATTTGATAAACTCTGTGTCAGATTTACGAAAGAGGACCCATAAAATAAATGAATAAGTAATAATCTGGGTCGGTTATATATTGAGGAGTAAAGTGGAGATCCATTTTTAAATCTCACTTCTTACATAATGTAAAAAAAAAAAAAACTGAAAAAACACTGAAGCACATTCTCAGGTTAGAAATTATTAATCAGATGAATATTAAAAATTCACACTTGGATGATTTTCTGTAACTTACTTTTTTTCTTTTTTTTTTTTTTGCACCTGAAGGCTGTTACATAAGATGAAAGAAAGTCATGACCTTAAATATTTCCTCCCACCCTTCATCCTTCCTCCTCTTCCTCATCATCCCTTCTACTCCTCCCACTCCTCATACTCATGCTCATTCTCCTCCTCATCTTCCTCCTCCTCCTCCCACCCCTCATCCTTCCTCCTCTTCCTCATCATCCCCTTACTTCTTCCACTTCTCATACTTATCATCCTCCTCCTCTCACTCCTCCTCCTCCTCCTCCTCCTCATCATCATCCTCCTCCTCCTCCTCCTCCTCCTCCTCAATGTCTCTCCTCAGGGCTTGAAGGCCAGTGGTCCCTCTTCCTCCAGCCGAGTGGTCGATCCCGGCACCCTGCCCGTTCCCGCCCATTCTGGGATGAGCCGCCGGGGGAAGATTCGCACTCCCAGCGTTCCCGAGATGAGCCGTGAAGCTGGCATGGAGCTGCTCAAGGAGCGACCGGAGGAGGCGCTGTCCCCGAGTCAGCCTCAGGTCCTTGAGACCCCTGAGTCCCTCAGCGATTCCCTCTACGACAGCCTGTCGTCTTGCGGCAGTCAAGGATGAAGAAGGGAGGACTAGCTGCAGGGAGGAAAGGAGGGGAGGGATGAAAGGAGGAAGGGAGAGAAAGAACAGCTGATTAGAGCCTCCTCCTCCTGGTGGCTGTACTGTGACGCTGCTGCTGATCCCGAGGAGGGAGACAAAAAGATACTGTGCCCTTTTTCTGATGTCTGACTCTCTACAATGATGATGATGATGCTGCCTCCTCCTCATCATCATCATCATCATCTTCAATCATCATCATCATTTTGCGTCTCTGTTGCAACTGGAAGGACGGATTTTAAAAGACTTCTCCTCAGGATTCCCCAAAATAAAACATGAAGCCAAAAGCCACTCGCTCTGCTCGATGGACGATGTTAAGACGACGTTTCACTTTTTTTTTCCTTTTTCACAATTGGACCGAAAACTTATCGATATCGTGTAAAACTTTTAACGCATGGCCGAAGCTAACGAGCTAAACCATTAGCACAAAGATCATCACTCCTGGTTGTAATTGTTTGCTCTTTTTTTTTTAGTTTTCCTCTCATCCCGGGTTAAACGGATATTTTGAAGCAGCGATCAGATCTGCACTGTATCAAATGAAAATAAAACATCTTATTCCGTTCATTCGACATCATTTCATCACTTTAAAAAAAATGTATCGAAGAATTAAAAAAGGAAAAAAAAATTACAGAGCTCCTTTTAAAAAGAAAATAAATGAATGTTCATGTCTGTGATTCTTTAATTCTGCTATAAAAAAAATTGATCATGTTAATATTGTTTTTTTTGGCGTTTTTAAATCATTATACATTTAAAGGTAATATATACCAGCAATAATAACATAGATAAGAGAAATGGCTCTACACTATTCAATGAATATGTATTTCTATTATTTATTTATTTTAAAAATGTACATCATTTTGCAGCCATCTTTTCTTTTTCTCTTTTTTTTAATGTAATCTGTGAATAATTTTTGCAGCAGTCTCCTCGCTTCGTAGATTATGTTCATATCTCAACATCTCTGTTGCTGTTCGTTCTTTAGCCGATAGAGGTCCTATGTACCTACTGCCGTTTTTCAACTTTCTAATTAAAATGTTTTTGATTTAGTTGTTTGTGTCAATGATTTTTTGGGGGGGCTGGCGGCTTTCTTTACAGACTAACATTTATTTTAAGATATTTCTTAAATTTTTTTCCTACTTTCTACTCCACCACATTTCAGAGGGAAATCTTATACTTTACATTTATTTGGCAGCTTTAGTAGTTTCAGATTTTACATAAAAATGTAATAAACTTACAAAATATGATGCTTTGTTATTAATTAAACCGTCCGTTATTAATCAGTTATTACCATACACTGTATAAAAGAAGTGGACGTATCATCCGTGACGTATTGGTTTGTGGACTGCTGCTCGGAAGCCAATCATAGACATATAAAGAATTATATCTTTATATGTCTATGAAGCCAATAGTTTCGAATCTAGGCAGCGCCATCTTGAAAATTTCAGGTGCATGCTGGGAAAAATAAATACACGGTTTCTACTTATATGGGCATGAGGCGGGTCCATGGGCGGAGCGGGGAGGTTGCGATTGGTTGCCAGGGCTGGATCTCAAGGACATTGGTCAATCAACCTGTCAATCACGACGTAGCCACGCCCTAATGCATACCCTGCTTTATCGTCACATATAAAATCAGGGAGGCCAAAATGTCCCAAATGAACATCATACTGCATTGAAGAAGGCTTTAAACTAGCGATTGAGACCATAAACACATTTTGAAAACGTTTACTGAGGTTAGAAATCAAGTGAGAAGTTGGTGAATTCTCCATTGACTTGTATAGAGACGGAAGTCCTTTTGACACCAAAACGGTCGCCCCCTGGTGGCCTTTTGATAGAATGCAGCTCTAAGTTACCAGTTAACAGAACTCCCCGCCTGGTTATTAATTGTTCTAACAGTTATTAACTAGTTATTATATTTTCTAATATTATTGACCAGTTATCTGCTCTAACAGTTATTAACCAGTTTTTATTACCTCTTCTAGCAGTTATTAACGAGTTATTATATTTTCTAACGTTATTGACAGTTATCTGCTCTAACAGTTATTAACCAGTTATTACCTCTTCTAACAGTTATTTATCAGTTATGAACCAGTTATTATTTGTCATAGACATGCATCACATTAGATATGAATATGTGTGAATGAAGATATTGATGGAACATGAACCTTGAAGATGTCAGAGTCCTCCATCCAGCTGAAAAAAGCAGAGAAAAGTTAATTTATAGAGAGAGGACAAACTCTTTCATCTTCGGTACCAGTCTGACCAGTCTGACCAGTACAGCATATACTAGTGAGAATATAACTTGGATCATAGTTACATCCTTGCACCTCCATCAGCAGGTAGCATTTATACTCTGTGACAGGAACGTTCAGAAACTCCTGCAGGTTAAACTGGACTAACCTAACTCCTTTAATGACTGACTGACACACTCTCACTATAAACACACTGTAGACTTGTTACCAGGGCAACATCAAGGCCACAAACAACCCATAATGCATAATGCAACACTTAATGTTAGAGACAGTTATCGTCTGGACCCTGAGGACCCCTCCCCTTATATTCTATACAGAGTGAACCCAGTGGAGGAGACAGTGACACCTGGTGGTATATTGTTTCTCGGCGAACACTCTCAGGATGAAGCTTCCTTCACAATCCGGATCGAAGGTGGACGGGATGATGGCGTACTTTCCAGGAGGCAGTTTTAACCGGCAATACACCTCCCTGCTCTTGCTGAAGATCTTAGTGTAAAACACAGGTTTCCTCTGCAGCAGGACGTCCGGACCCAGGCGGACATTACTGCCACCTTTATACTGATCATAGAAGAAGAGCTTGAATGTATACTGATACTGTTCAGTTATTTTATAAGTAAACAAAGTGTGACAGTTGTATTAGTTTCAGTTGTGTTAGTCATTAATTGGTGTAAGAGTTGAGAGAACAGTTATTGTGGGATTTGTTCTGATTCTTTTCTAGTTTCACATACAAAACTTGTGTCTTTCTTATAGTTTTTTTATAATCAGTGATGTTCTGCCACAATGTTGAACTCACCTCATCTGGAACCTGAAGAAGAAACAACAACAGAGAAATGTAAAAAATACAAGAAGCTCTACATGAAGTCTGCTTTAATGTAAATATGTAAAACGTATTGATCACAGTACAATGAAACCAGTCGAAGTAAAGAAACAAAAGATCAACGGAAGCTCATCAAAACATTCACAGTATTTTCTTCTCAGTTCCTCACTCATTGTGTGTGTGTGTGTGTGTGTGTGTGTGTGTGTGTGTGTGTGTGTGTGTGTGTACCTCAAAGACGTAGAATCCGATGCAGTGTAGGTGTTGTCCAAAGCGTTTCTTCTTACGAGCGTTTTTCTGCATCAGACCAATCAGGATGGTGCAGCCATTCTCGCCGTCATTAGGGTATTCGTCCACATCTTTGAGGTGAATGAAGAACTGAGGGTTGATGCAGTACGTGGCTGCAGACACAGAGGAGAGGACGCTGTTATTCCCTCATTAAATCAATACGACTGATTAATTTAGTCTTTAAATCTACAAGAGAGATGTGAAAAATTACTTTATGATATAATTTATTGTCCCCGGAGGGAAATTTGCCTCGGACTCAAATGCATATAAATGTCTCCACAGTTACAGTACAGTACAAATTATACATGAACAGAACAACACCAACAATAAATTACACATAATAAAATATTGCACTCAATTAAGGGGAAGTTTTAAAGTAAACTATAAATGTCAACATTTAAACTTGCATTAAGGGCCCAAATATTTCTGCTGAAGGGCGGGATTTGGGCCACGGGCCACTGTTTGACCACAGCTGCATGATGTTGTTTGGTATCAGATTACTAAAGAAAGAAGGAAAGTGTGAGTGATGAGCAGCTGTACCCGGGTTGTTCCTGCAGCCACCAGCGGTGGAGCCGATTATCCAAATGCCTTCGAATTTACAGTAGCTCCAGCGGTGGACCTTGCCGCTCATCACCATGTCGGGCGACAGGTTGCAGATGTTGAGGCCGGAAAAGTAACGCTTGAAGTCTACGTAGCTCATCCTGCAGAGAACAGAAGAAGAAGAAACAGCTGTTGGATTTACAAGTTTGATCAAATGGCTAAAATAATGATTTTATATATCGACGCTCACCAGAACTCTCCATTCTCATCGGGGTTATTTAGCTGCTTATACTCCGGAGCCAGATCCAAATTATTCCACTCCTTCGACCTGCACACACAACCACTGAATCACACTAACTGGTCTGACTGGGACTGTTCACATCCCAGTTCCCAATGTTCATGCAGTCAGACTCACAGAAGGTTGACTGACGTCACACTGATGAACAGTTTCAACTAACAAACATGATCTAAGCATTTATTCTTATTATCAGCTCGTCAGTCGTCTCTGAATAATAATAATAACAATGAAATAATCAACTAGAAAATTTTGCAATTTCATAAGAAATTGCGTGTGGGAGCTGCAAACTGGCAGACGCATCCCTCGCAAACTGCCAGATGCAGCCGCTGCCACCATTCCTGTTATTGCTACCTTCACTGCAGATTTCTGTTGGAGCAGCAATTATTCAACATTTTGTGGCGCCACCTACAGGTGAAGTTTCATTAAATACCACAAAGGTGTTCAATATCCCCATCTGTACAATTCTGCTGTCATCATAGAAGGTTGACATTAAAAGATATGGAACTTAATAAGTCATATGTTGGTGTTTCACTAATGGCCACAAGGTGGGGCTATTGGCTCCATGTTTCACTATATCGTACACATTGACATGGAGAACTAATGTACCAAGTTTCATTTCATTGAAGACAACAGAACTGTAGGAATATTGTGTTATAATATTACAGTAGCGCCCCCATTTGGTAAAAGTGTATCAAATTTTACATAATGGTACAGTGCCACCATGTGTACAAGATTATCAAATTTTGTGGCGATCCGAATCGGCATTGAAGAGTTATTGATCGTTAAATGCATCAGGCCACGCCCCCAAAAGTTTGCTAACCAATTACGGACACACGGTAAGGGTTACCAAAAAATGAAGATAATAGCTGTGTTCGGGGTCCTCTAAACATGTTGTGTACCAAGTTTGATGAAGAATGTGCCAAAAGTAGTAAAAAATGTATTTTTCCAAAAAATCAAAATGGCGGAAAAATGTTCTAGACGCAAATGGGCGTGGCCTATATCAGTCTACTTGGTACCATCCAAGGAACACACTGTGCAAAGATTGTTTGAATACGCCTTACGGTTCATGAGTTATAAGCCAAAATGTAAAACATGTAATAACTGACCACATGGTGGCGCTACAGATCATTCTTTACAATATGTGAAGCATTTGCTCATGGGCCACCTGTAGTTGAAGTTTGAACACTTTAGCACTTTTACTTCTTGAGATATGAGCTTTCAAACATCGCTCCCATTGACTTTCCATTATAAATTTTAATGTTTTAAAAAATTATATAAAATCAATGGAATATGTTAGAGATATGAAAAGTAATAGCACACATCTCCTTATGGATATGTACAATTTGACATTGAAACGAAGTTGATATGACAAATCGTGTAGGACTAGTTACGCTACGAAAAACGGCGAAATAAATAAATAAATAAAGAGAAGATAACATAGTGTGGGAGCTTTGCAGCTCCCACACTATGAAAGCAAATAAAGTGACAGATTGATTGACAGATTGACAGATTGACAGATTGATTGATTGATTGTCTGACAGGTGTGATGACCTGAACTCACTTGCTGCCCCAGGGTCCCTTCCACTCCATTTCACCCCACGGGTTCCTGATCCTCACTAGCTCCACCACAGAACCGTTGTAATGCACCTGCAGGACAAAACATCACTGTGACCTCTGACCTCTCAGCAACTGTATGTGGGATAATTTCCCAGAATGCCTCACCCGATCTGCTGCAGTTATGGAGTAGGCGTGGCCTTGGACCAGTTTTAAGCTGGTGAGGCGATCCATCTCAGTTGAGTTCGAACTCTGGAAGAAAATCAGGAAACTGACATTTATAAAAGTTTATCAGTCAGAAACATGATGAAGACAGTGTGATGCAGCTGAAAGCCAAAGGAAAAGATGGCGCTGAAGTGAGGTTATTTTTTAAACTAACACCTTTTAACTGTTTCCAGCAGAAATAGGAGCTGGGTGGAGTTTTATAACTTTCATCTGAAGAAATGTTAACAAATATAAATTCTGTACAGAAGTTAAATGATCTTCTGAGCTACACATGTTCTCTGTGTCTCTGGTTGTGATGTGAACTGTTGTTTCTTTATCTTTACGTTGATGGAGCAGCTGAGCAGCGAGCCGAGATACAGAGCTTTCCTGATGGTGGGGAACAGGAAGGGCTGATCAACATTCAGGTCGTAGCACTCTGCGATTCCTCCGGTGAAATCCTCAAAAGCCTCGATGGTCCGACCTTCGCTCAGAGCTTCGTACGAGCCGTTCACCCTGCAGAGAGAGTTTGACTCAATAATGTTTGAACATACTGTGCTGTTGTTTCATTAGTGTCAAAAAAGACTAACTGAACTGAACATGTTCATTTCTAAAACACTGCAGTTAAAACATTTGAAACAACCTAAATTGCAGAGAGGAAAGCACTCCAGAGAGACCCGCCCAGAAGATCATTGGCTGCTCTCTCTCCTCCCTGGATGAACTGTACAGTGCACAGTGCCTTAAAAAAGCTCAAAACATCCTCAGGGACCCATCACACCCCGGACATGAACTCTCTGAACCGCTGCCCTCTGGCAGAAGATACAGGTCAATAAAATGCAGGACAAACGGGTTAAGGAACAGTTTTTACCCGAAAGCAATGGTGTCGCTGAATGCAGTGAACGCTTGAAAAAAAGTGTGTGTCTGACTGCAATAATCTGGTTGACTGTGCAATAACTTGAATGACATGCAGTACGTCAAGGTGTTCTGGGTTTATTCAAAGAAACTAAAGAACTGAAGGAAGCTGAAGTGACGGTAAGTGAAGTGTCTGTCGAGGTAAAAGTGAACAAAGGAGCTGAAACTGTGCTGAGTGCAGTAGTTACAGTTGATGTGTAGACTTCAGTGTGAGCACTGAACCGCGTTAAAGTGGGATTTGGTGTATATGAATAAAACTGGTGTGAAATGAAATTTAGATAATTGACACATCATAGTCTACTACTAGTCTAGTCAGCTGACAGTTCAGCTCTCAGCAGCTGAAGACAAGATATGTGTTTTGGGGGTTTTGTCTTTATTTTAGACTCTGTCATATTTTCACCTTCCCCGTTATCTCTGCACATTTGTCTCTTTAGTTTCCTGTGAGTGTCCCAGCTTTTTTTTTTTGACTGTAAACTCCTCGTGTATTTGACCCAGTTTAGTTTTTGACGCTGTCTTTTGCCTTTTGTGATTCTGTTTATTTGTTAGTGTCTTACTTTGCGTAGGCTTTCTCCAGCAGAGCGCTCCAGAAGTCTTGTCCCCCCGCTGAATGAACAAACAGCAGTTTTCCGTTTCTGGTAGGGAGATGGTCGTCCACGACAACATCGACCCACTGCCCGTACTGCCACAGCTGCATGAAATCAAACATCATGTCACTGTCCTCATGTTCTTCGTATATATTTCTATTATTTTATATCACTTCTAACATATATTTCTTTTTTGTCTTTGTTGTGCTGTGTACTACTAGCTATATCATTTACACCCAAAAGGCACAAACTGCCATTTGATATCAGAGAAGCCAAATATACATCCGTCAATGACGTGATGCAACCCAATGTCAATTGGTGTCTTTTTTCATAAACATCTGATTATATATTATACACAGGAAAATACTGAACTAAGATATATAAAAAAAAACAAATTTTACATAATTTGTCAAAATTTATTTAGATTTTTTTTTTGTAAATGACATAAAACCAACAAAAATACAACATTTACATTTTAACAAACCTGCTGCTTTTAAGACAATTTTTTAAAGATATTTTTTAATTGCTCATCTTGCCGACCCTTATTAGTCACTGACCTGTATTTTTATATATAAATACATAAACTCGATGAAAAGGTTCAGTCAGTAAAATGAATGATACTGAAAACACTGGAACTTAAATCAGACCAAATTTAGGCTAATTTTTGTCCTGTGTGTGTATTATTAATGAGTTAATTAATTGATTGGTGTGTGAGCACCTGGAAGTGGAAGATGCCAGCGTATTCTAAGTCGTAGCTTTGACCTTTAGGAACGACCCGCTTCAGGATCTCAAGGTTGAGGGTCAGAGAGGAGATGGCAGCCAGCAGCCAGCAGTCACCTGACAGACAGCAGGTCACATGATCAGAGAGCACAGATACTGTGTGTGTGTGTGTGCGCGTGTGTGTGTGTGCGTATGTGTGTGTGTGTGTGTGTGTGTGTGCGTGCATGCTCACCCAGTTCTCCCTGACAGATGTCGGTCCTATCTGCTTCGCCCATGATGAACTTTGGAGACCAACACAGGTCCTGATTGGATGAGACAGCAGGTGATTAATGATTGTCAGTGTTGTCATCTTCAAAACATAAAGTAACCCTTTTTCATCAGGAAGACAGTGAGTATGAACATTCAAACCTTACTACTATTCCAGCTAAACATAAGACTTTTATCTAGTAGTAATAATGACTATAATGATTTTTTTATAGTATTACACTTCATTATATTTAAGTCTACTAAATATCATTAAAGTCAAAATCTACAGTAGATTTAGTCTAAAACAAAAACAATGCAGATGACTAAAACTATGTGACATTTTAGTCAAACGACTATGACTAAAACTAAACCAAAATTAGCTGTCAAAATTAACACTGCCCAGCACCCATCTACCTAGATCCAGATGTCGCTCTGGGTCCAGGCCTGGACTCTTACCTTGGGTCTCAACCATTTGATTCCCTTGGCCTTCTTAGACTCCGGGCCCAGCTCCTTGAAGCCCAGCGATTTGGGCTCTGCGGGGAAGGCCTCATCAGTGAAGAGAAGTCCTGAGGACAGGCACTGCTCCTTGAGTAACGTGTAGTCCTGGTTCAGGTACTTCACCACTTTTGCATTGGTGTCAATGGACATGATGGAGGCCTGAAATCCAAAGTTTGGGTCTTTTGTTTAAAAAAAAGAAATCACTGGACTCAGTCTAGTTTTACTGCAAGCCAAATTTCAGACAGACCAAAGATTTGCCTGCTCCACGTCTGCAGCTCTCTCTCTCTGTCGCTCTCTCTCATTTATAACCCTGCTAGACTCGTCACAGCTAGGGATGTTGGGATAAACCGGTTTTGCGATTAACCGTGATTATGTCACGATATGATAACCACAAGAGTTTAAGTGCTCAGGCAGTAAGTGTTGCAGAGAAATTACTAGTGTCAGATGAATCAAAAAGGATTGTGATGGATTGTTAAGATTGACGTTTCTGATGTCTAATTAAAGACAGAAACTGCTGTCAAAACAGGAATGAGGATGTAATTAGAAAAATATTCTTTGTGTCTGGCAATAAATCAAGAATGTATTTGTACTGCATCCTGATGGTAGGTGGGGAAATGACAAGCACAGCGTGTGACATTAGCCCCGTTTCTATTAAGGAAGTTCCTGGTAAAATTGGGGGAAGAAGGGAGGGAACTTCAACTTTGGTAAAGTTACCGTGTTCTTTTAAAAGGTTTTAAACTCAGTCTAACCCGAACCCGGTCTGAGTTAAAAAACAGGACCAGTAAAGCAAATCATTACCGCACCATCAGCCATTTACCCGACACACTGTTTCAGGTGTAATATGTGTGTTTTATTGCATTTCAATAAAAGTAAATTGAAACAATTTGGAGTATAAACGTCTGTGTTCATAAATGGATACCTTACTGGTGCATTCAAATAAACCAGTCTTTAATAGAAAGGTGTTTTTCCCAGTATGAGAACCCCCAAAATAGACAGCTACTATACACCAGTTTTCAGTAGTAATGTAGTAATGTAGCGAACATATATCTGAAACTGTATCACATCCATTGTGAAAACCTTTCTATACCTTATTTACCTCACAAATTTAGTAGCTGCATCTTAAACCATATTTTTGGATTTGCGTGCTTGTTTCACATTAAACTTTTTCTACACTTATTTCTGAGCAGTGGCGTGCACAGACTTCTTGAAGAGCAGGGGCGAAAAGAAAAAAAAGGGCACATACAGCACGTTCTCGCCACTGAAGAGGGCACTTTAGTGCGTGTTTTTGCCACCCAAGAGGGCAGTTTCGTGTGTTTTGCCGACCAGGAGGGCACCTCAGTGCACGTTTTTCAACAATTGGGCCATGAGGGGGGGCAACCGTCCCCCCCGCCCCCACCTTGTGCACAACACTGATCTGAGTATAGAAGCATAAACCAGCCTTGGTTACAATAATTTCACTTTGTCCTATTGTCTTGGGTTCATATGAGTATCACACATTCAGGGTTTTGCACTATTCTTGTTGTTCAAGTACAGTAAAGTGCCAGATGCTGGTACAGTGACAATGACTCATACAAAACAACACTGATGAATGCGGATGAGGATACAAAAGTGTCAGCCTTCCTGTAAACTGGTCTGGTCTTTTTCCTGGAAGACCTTACCCACAGTGTTGTGGCATTGTTAACAGTTTTAACACTATTATTTTTTAACAGTGATTTGAAACAAATGATGTCGTCCTGTTGACTGCTGATAATAGGCTCACCAAAAAAAAAAAAAAACGTCCTGTGTTTTGCTCTGGAAGCGCATGGTCAGTCCACATAGATTGTTTCCCTTTTGAAGTTCTTGTATTCAGAGTGGAAAGGTTGTCGTCCCCGTATGTAGTGTAGAAGCTCATAGCAATGTTAATTACAATAGTCTCACTACATCCTGTTGTCTTGGGTTCATACTGCCCTATGTATTATAATATTAATAGTTATTCAGGCTTATATATATATTTATGTTTTTCTCCAGTCGACCTTTTAGAATTAACTTTAATGATTACTTCATCCAAACCATCAACTTGTCTCTTAGACTCGATTCCAACTAAGCTGCTTAAGGAAATATTCCCCTCAGTTAGCACTTCCTTATTATATATGATTAACCTGTCTTTGGTGACAGGTTATGTACCGCAGTCCTTTAAGGTAGCTGTAATTAAACCACTCCTTAAAAAGCCGACTCTTGATTCAGAGATTCTAGACCGATATCCAACCTTCCCTTTCTCTTTAAGATCCTTGAGAAAGCAGTTGCTAATCAGCTGTGTAACTTTCGACATAGTAACAGTTTATTTGAGAATTTTCTGTCTGGATTTAGAGCTCATCATAGCACAGAGACCGCACTAGTGAAAGTTACAAATGACCTTTTAACTTCATCAGACAATGGACTTCTCTCTGTCCTCGTCCCGTTAGATCTTAGTGCTGCCTTCGAAAACCATTGATCATCAAATCCTGTTGCAGAGACTTGAACATTTAATTGGCATTAAAAGGAACAGCATTAAAGAGATAGATTTCAGTTTGTAAATGTTAATGATAAATCTTCCATGCAAACAAAAGCTAGACATGGTGATCCTCAAGGCTCAGTGCTTGGACCAATACTATTCTCTTTTATATATGCTTCCTTTAGGAAACATTACTTCAATCACTCAATAAACTTTCATCGTTATGCAGACGATACTCAATTATATCTATCAATAAAGCCAAATGAAAACAACCAATTAACCAAACTACAAACATGCATTAAGGACATAACGGCATGGATGACCTGCAACTTCCTGTTATTAAACTCAGAAAAAACTGATGTTATTGTGCTTGGCCCCAAATACTTAGCCCCTTAGAAACACACAATCTAATGATATAACTACTCTGGATGGCTTTACTCTGGCCTCCAGCTCCACTGTAAGGAACCTAGGAGTTATATTTGATCAGGATCTGTCCTTCAAACCCCACATGAAACACATTTCAAGGACTGCCTTCTTTCATCTGCGTAATATTGCAAAAATCAGACACATTGTCTCAAAATGATGCTGAAAAACTAGTCCATGCATTTGTTACTTCTAGGCTGGACTACTGTAATTCATTATTACCAGGCTGTCCTAACAAGTCTCTAAAGCAGAGGTGTCCAAACTGTTCCACAAAGGGCCATGTGGCTGCAGGTTTTCAATCCAACCAAGCAGGAGCACACCAGACTTGACTCATTTAAATCAGCTGATTGGTTGAATCATGTGCTCTTGAATGGTTGGAACAAAAACCTGCTGCCACTTGGCCCTTTGTGGAATAGTTTGGACATGCCTGCTCTAAAGACTCTCCAGCTGGTCCAGAACGCAGCTGCACACGTTCTGATAAAAACTAGAAAGAGAGATCATATTCCTCCCATCTTGGCTTCCCGTAAAATCTAGAATTAAATTTAACCTCCTCCTCCTCACCTTAAAAGCTCTCAATGATCAGGCTCCATCATATCTTAAAGAGCTTATAGTACCTTATGTACCTACTAGAACACTGCGCTCCCAGCATGCAGGTCTACTTGTGGTTCCTAGTATCTCTAAAAGTAGAACAGGAGGCGGAGCCTTCAGATATCAGGCTCCTCTCCTGTGGAACCATCTTCCAGATTTGGTCCGGGGGGCAGACACCTTCCCTACATTTAAGAGTAGGCTTAAAACTTTCCTTTTTGATAAAGCTTATTGCTAGGGCTGGCCAGGCTTGTCCTGAACCAGCACCTAGTTTATGCTGCTATAGGCTTAGACTGCCGGGGGACTCCCATGATGCACTGAGCTCCTCTCTCCTCCTCCCTCTCTCTCTCTATCCATCCATCTATATCCATTAACATTCAAGTACTATTAATGCATTCAATAACCTAAACTTCTTCCCCGGAGTTGTCTGTGCTTTCTGGTCTCACAGGTAATCTGGGCCTGTAGACGTCCGGATGACGGGTTCCAGTCCCGGACCTTCTAGCTTCATTGTTGATTTTCATTGGGCTTCTCTCCTCTCAACCCCAACCGGTCGAGGCAGATGTTCTCCCACTCTGAGTCTGGTTCTGAGGTTACTTCCTGTTAAAAGGGAGTTTTTTCTTGCCACTGTTGCTCATGTGGGAATGTTGGGTCTCTTTAAAGTTAAACCTGAAGAACCTGCTCTATGTGTAAAGTGCCTTGAGATAACTTTGTTGTGATGTGGCACAAATAAAGATAGATAGATTGGCCTAGGTGGCTCATTTCCACAAACCATGAAATATCCCATTTTTTGCCTGGTCTTATGTTATCGGACACGATTAGGCCACCAAAAATGTGTTTGAATCCCTCCAGATTCAGTAGGGCAGAAACGAGGCTAATGTCACGCCATACGCTCATATACCATCAAGATGCAGTACAAATACATTCTTGATTTATTGCCAGACACAAAGAATATTTTTCTAATTACATCCTCATTTCTGTTTTGACAGCAGATTGCCTTTAATCAGACATCAGAAACGTCAGTCAACAATCCTTCACGATTCATCTGACACATTCCTCTGCAACAATTAATAGGCTGCACCTTTAATGCAATTTTTTATTTAAATTTAAAAGTAGGGTGTGTCTTATAGACCTGTGTCCTATTCACCAGTAAAATGCAGATAGAGGTTGGATCTGGATATGATCGTAGGTATGTAAAAGGCCGTCCACACTGAGAATGATAACAGACAGACAGAGGTGTCAAACTAATTTTCATTCAAGGGCCACATACAGACCAATTTGATCTCATGCGGGCCGGATTATTAACAAGATGGAGGGAAAGAAGGAAAGAAGGAAGGAAATGAGAAGGGAAGGAAGGAAAGACAGATGGAAGGAGAGAAGGAAGGAAGAAAGGTAGGAAAGACGGATGGAAGGAAAGAAGGAAGGAAGAAAGGGAGTAAGGACAGATGGAAGGAAGTACTGAAGGAAGAAAGGGAGGAAGGACAGATGGAAGGAAGAAAGGGAGGAAGTACAGAAGGAAGAAAGGGCGGAAGGAAGGAACAAAGAAAGGATAAAAGGAAGGAAGGATGGACAGATGAAGGAAGAAAGGAAAATAGGAAGGTAGGAAGGAAGGAAGAAAGGGAGGAAGGACAGATGGAAGGAAGTACAGAAGGAAGAAAGGTTGGAAGGACAGAAGGAAGGAAGGAAGAAAAGGAGGAAGGACAGATGGAAGGAAGTACAGAAGGAAGAAAGGTAGGAAGGACAGAAGGAAGAAAGAACAGAAGTAAGAAAGGGAGGAAGGACAGATGGAAGGAAGGACAGAAGGAAGAAAGGTAGGAAGGACAGATGGAAGGAAGAACAGATGGAAGAAAGAAAGGAAGGAAGGAACAAAGAAAGGATAAAAGGAAGGTAGGAAGGACAGATGGAAGGAAGAAAGGAAGAAAGGAAGGTAGGAAGGAAAGAAGGAAGGAAGAAAGGGAGGATGGACAGATGGAAGGAAGTACAGAAGGAAGAAAGGTAGGAAGGACAGAAGGAAGAAAGGGAGGAAGGACAGAACGAAGAAAGGATAAAGGAAGGTAGGAAGGAAAAGAACACAGGAAGGAAAGTGGGCCGGAATGGACCCCTCGGCGGGCCGGATCTGGCCCATGGGCCGCATGTTTGACACCCCTGGCCTCAATAGTATCTATCATTGTATCGTATCGTACCCCCGTGTCTCTAAACACGCATCACACCCCTAATAAATATATCCCAGGAGAGTGACGTCGTACGTTTAACACATTTATTTGAGCAAATGTATCAAATTATTAGTTTTCAATTTTACATCAATAAAATAAATTCTTCACAGTATACACTTTCCAAAAAAAAAAATCATACCCTTTAAACATCACATCATCATTTTTTGGCAAACTAATTCCTAGACAACAGATATTTAGGAAATTTACAAAGTTGGGGGTTGGTGAGGGAGAGTTGGTCTGAGTAGTGGCTTCTTGCTTGTCTTTTAAAAATGGGGACAGATGGCTCCCACTCTTCCTCCTCCTCCTCTTCTTCCTCTTCCTTTTTTTCCAACCTGCCAACGTCCTAAAAAAATCCTGACTGGCCCGAGTCAGTCTCGAAGTCTGACGGGTTGTCGTGGTTACCAAGGTGTCGCCTATTCCTACTCAATAAGAAAAATTTTGGTCGACATATTTTCAAAAAAAAAAAAAAAAAAAGGGAACAGAAACGATTAATTACAGATCAGAGGGGAGAGAGGGGGATTATTCTTTAAAAAGGAGGAAATCTGTTGCCAAAAAAAAAAAGAAAAAAAGAAAAAAGGATGGGACACCGTACTGTATCTCCACTAAAAAATAAGGAAAATCTATAAATAATCAAAAATCAAGGGTTGTAAGTAGTTAATTACATGACTTCAAAATAAAAGAATCAGTCTCAGAAAAAGCTCACATGACTCGCCAAAATAAAAGAAGAAAAAAAAAAAGGAGTCTATCATGTTGTTAATTTATGGCACTAAATAACAGTAATATGAAAATCAGGAAGTGATGCTCAGCTTTTCTGTGTTTCTTTTTTTTTTTTTTTTTTTGGGGAAAGGGGAGGAAGGGAGGGAGTCTTCAAAAAGGGGCAACACTCCCCTCTACAGGCCAAGCATGTTCACTGCAGTGTTGATAAAACGGGTCTAGCATTATTATTATTTTTTAATATTGTAATTATTATTAGTGTGCCATAAAAACTTACATTCAACCTTTTTGTTTTGTAAGTCTGAACAGAAAAAAAAAGAATAAATCAAAATAAAAGTTCAGTAATAATAATAATAATAAGACCACATGAGTTAATTCAAGAAATGAAGACAGAGTGAAGAGTATCAAGTGCGTTTTGCGAGTTGTGCCGTCTGACAAGATTGTTTTTTTTAATTTCCAGCAACTCAAAACTTGTTTTTCTTTTCTACTTCTTCTCCTTTTTCTTGTCCTGAAAAAAGAGAGACAAAACAGAGAGAAAGAAAGAGAGGATTATTATTAGTTTCACAATATAAAAACACATTAAAAAGGAAAAATTCACCCAAATCATCAATAAATCAAATATAAATGTTATTTATAAAGCAGCTTTCATTCAGGTTAATAAGTTCAAAGTGTTTAACAAGACGATAAGAAGATGAACAACGAGTGACGACAAAAAGAAAAGGAATAAAAAACAATGAGGGAATAAAAACTGAGATGATAAAAAATGTTTTGAAAATTTAATAAAATGAGAGAATAAGAGAAAAAGTTTATTTAAAAAGTTAGAATAAGTGAAAAAAAAGAGGTAAAAATAGATTACAAATAGACGAAAGAAAAGTCAAATGAAATAAAAGAGTTAATGCTTATTTCTCTCTGGTGGGATCGAGCCGAGCCGAGCAGATAAATTTAATTTAGAGATTCTGACGTAAACGAGGTGAACGAACTCAGTAAACAAGTTCAAGTTTAATGAGAATCAGTCTGAGCCGGTAAAAACTTCACAGGGAGGTCGATGGATTCAAAAAGTAACTGGGACAGTGTTTCCTAAAAGACATGCTGATATTAAACTGATATTAAAGTTTATATGAAGTTATTCTGATGTAATTTTCTGTGATTTGTAAAACCACAAACTAAACTCAGGCTTCAAATCCAATTTAAGATCTTTTTAAAACCACTCACAATACAATTCGATATCTTTTTAATGATTATAAAATAATAAATTCATTTAAGTCAAGTTTTTTTTTGTTTTTTTTTTACTTGCAAAGCTCAATATTCACAAATTGATTTCAAGTCAAATGCGTTAAACTGACACGTTATCCATGATCAGTGTGATGGTGAGGACAGAAAAGAGTCTCGAGTGAAGAAGATGTTAGTCTGCGGCAGGTAAGAAGATATAAGTCGAGGCCTTTTTGTGCTTTTTTAGAGCTTTAATAACCTTTAATGACCTGCAGTTAATTGGTTGGAGGCAGAAATTAATATCTCCAACCGCAGCAGATTAAACTGAAGTGTCTGATTGTCTGATTGGCTCCAGTAGAGAGAAACAAGATCATCTTTTTTGGGTGATTTTTAAACCAGTCAGACGTGATATTTTGTATTTTTCTTGTCAGATTTTTCTACGTGTGAGCGCTCGTTTAGATTTTTGAACTCTTTAAGTTTCAGAGCTCCGTTGTTCGGTGTCTTCAGTTCATCTCATCACAGATAAATCAGTATCGGCGTACAAGTTGTCTGATATGTGCCGATATGTTTTTGAGGTCATTTAGCCGATTTAATGTATATTTGATCCTTTTTTCTTAATTCAACTTTAATACATATATGCACATGGGCTTTTTGTTATTTAGTTAGAGTTAGTTATATTTATAATTATTAAATTCACAGTGTAGTTTTACTGTTTCTGAGATAAAGTTTATTGTTAAATGGTAAAGAAGAAGGAGGTGGTGAGGGTAAAATATCACAGCTTTCTTTACAATCTCATTTTTATACTTGTTAATATCGGTATCGGCACTAAACTACACGTTAAAAGATCAAGTTCTTCATCTTTTTGGAAATCCACAAAAAATCAAAACCATCAACTATTTAATTTTTCTCTCCTTACTTTCTGATTTCTTCAGCCTGTCTGTGAACAGCCTGTTTTTTTCTTGCTTTTCTTTTTAAGAAAGGGAAAAATAACTTTCTAAAAACAGCCGGTGATTAAACAGGAGTAAATAATGCCAGGGACTATTTTCAGCTGCGTATTTATACACATTTGGAGGGTTAATGAGTATTTTCAGCAGCAGGACGGTGTCAAACACTAAATTAACACGTCATCCATTAACAGTCCAACACTGAGACTCACTGATGAGTTTTTATCAACAACGGAGCTTTTGTGACTAAGAGGAACACGAAGCTTCATATCAGCGTTTATTAGTCGGATCAGTTCACAGACGATCTTCTTCCTCTTTTTATGTTGGAGTTTTTGACCAGAACATTAATACAGAATATCAGTGGATTTAATGTTTGTACCTTATCGTTCATGGCGAGGATGACCATCAGTTTCCTGAAGATGGTGATAAAGTCGAGGAACAGGTCCACGCAGTGCCTTCAAAATAAAAGCATACACAGAGTTTATTTCAGGATCGTTACTCTGCACATACGTCATGTAAAACCTCGAGGTTGTAACTCAGCTGACGTACGAACGAGTCTTTTATTCTACAGGATTCATTTGCATCATATTTGGTTGTGTGGGTAAGAGCCGGAGAATAAAAAAAGTCCTCACCAGACGTAGTCCTTGTCTCCGTTCTCGGCTTTCTCGATGATGAGCTGAGTGTCGAACAGGACGAAGCCGCACATGATGATCAGCCCGAGGTACATGTGTGCCTGTCGAAGGAGGAAAAAATAAATAAATGAAGATTTACAAAAATAAAGTTCAATAAACAGCTAAAACTTTACGTGAGGAACATTTCTGTTACCTTAAAGAGCATCACAGAACCGAAGAACATGTTCATCACAGACATGAGGAAGAGGAGGGAGAGACCGGACATCAGAGTGCCTGAGGAGGAGGAGGAGGAGTTAGTGACATGTGAAGATGAAGTCTGCGTCGCTTCTCTAAAGGAGGAGACGCTCTGCTGAATGCTGTGAAATCTTTTGTTGTTGCATCTCTCTGATTAATAAATAAATAATGAATGAAGTGATTTTACCTCCCAGGAACAGGTAGCTCCTGCGTTTGGCGTAAAGAGCGCTGAGAGTGAAGCAGACGAAAATCACAGAGGTTCCCATGAAGGCCGTCACGATGATGCTGATGAGAGAAAAAAACAGAATACACTTAGTTTTATATATCGATTTATATGCTGATTATTGTCTTGATTTCATTCATTTGTTTATAAAAAGTCAGAAAATGGTGAAAAACGGTTGTTATAATGTCTCTGAGTCTACACTGACGTCTTCAAATGTCTTTTTTTCCCTCCATCAATTTCTGTTCATGATCATGTGCGACGGAAACTATCACGTCTGAGAAGCTGCAACCGGCAACTTCTGCTTAAAAAGTTATTAAATTATCAAAATTGCAGTTGCAGATTAATTTCTTGTTAATCGATGAATCACTGCAGCGCTCCACCAATCGTCACTAAAGACTCTTTTAATCAGACCGCCGTTTAATGTTTTCACTGTTTCTCTGGTGTGGTTTAGGAGTTGGGAGGTTGTCTCTTTACCTTGATGTCAATTTATGATTTTGTTGATTAGCTGTATACTTATATTGCTTTTTTATATAAATAATTATTTTAGGGTGGTTTAATGTGCCAAGAGACTACCATGCATGTCATCCTGGACTAATGGGGGGGGGGGGGGGGGTGACATATTTTTTCTTTTCCAATCTTGTCTAAATTTGTGTTTTTTATTTTACTTTTTCTCTTTCTGTGTTTTTTTCCGGTCTGCTTTGAACATGTATTGCTACTCTCTTGCATCCTCTCTTTTTTTCTTGTATGGTATTTTTGTATAATATTGTGCTGCTCCACTTTGAACAAAAACTAGGAAAAATGAGCATATTACTCCGGTTATAGCTACACGTCACTGGCTCCAGATGTCTTTTAGGGTAGATTTAAAAGGTTCTTTTACTTGTTTTTAAAGCTGTCAAAAGACTCTCTGTCATTCTATAATCCCTCACGTGATCTCAGCTCATCCACAGCTGGGTTTTTAAATATACATAACTACACCTCTTAAAAAACAGGAAGCACAACATTCTTTGATTATGCTCCAAAATGATAAAAGAGTCAATCCGAAGCTGTACGAGAAGTGAGCTCTGTGAACATTTTTAAATGACAGCTGAAAACATATTTATTTAATTTGGCTTTTAATAAATGTCATTTTAACTTAATTGTCTAATTTTACTAAATTTCTCTTTTTTTAATTGTTTTATTTGCTTTTGTATTTTATCTGTAAATGATGATGAAAGGTGCTCTATAAATAAAGTTTATTAGTATTATTATTATTAATATTGAGGGTTTATATAACTGTATTGTTTTTTTTCTGTATTAATTTTGACCCCAGGAGGAGTAGCTGATAAACTAAAGAGCTTTTCATGTTTATCTGTCACTCAGCCAGCTGTGTGCAGATGTTGAACATTTACTAATGGCCCACAAACCTTGGGTTGATACTGATGACAAAGTCCAGTGAGGGTCCGAGGCCGACGCCTGCAGAGAGACAGGAAGACAAACACTGATCCGTGAGTTCACTACAGACTGTTAACGTGACCGTGAGTAACCGATGTCGGCTCCGCTAGCACGTATAATAATAACTGTTTCATCTGCTCGGAGCTGCTTCAGTTTACCTGTGAGGAAGGCGAATCCAGCGAGGATGGCCAGTCTCTTCTTCTCTGTCTCGGGGTTGTGTGGCGTCATGGCGAGCCAGAACATCATTCCCAGAGAGCCGAGCACGGACAGCAGGCCGCCCTGAAAACACAGACACAGTCAAAACAGGGCAAAGACACCAAACACTCATTAATAACTGGGTTGAATATTTGCTGCTTTTTACTATTCAAGTGCTATTTGTACTTATTGTGGTCACCTCAGTCTTAACTTTCCTTTAAGCATATGTTGGTAGGTGAATGTGAACTGTGTATGTTTTGATGAATGTGTGTTTCGTTGTATATTTGTTACACAATAAAGTGATCCTGAATCTTGAATAATGAAATGTTTCAATCCCGAGCACTTAGTACTGAGTATTTTTTCATTTGTTTAAAAAGTTGAAAAAACAGAATCACAGAAATATAACACAGAAAATGGAGTAAATCAAATTATCTCATCATACTTTCTTTACTGTGTTCCTGTTTATAAATCAAAGACCTGCACTAATAACATCTTAAATGTATTTAACAAATATTTAATTCAGTTCAATCTAAAACCGTCTGTCTCAAAGTAATGAGGGGGAACGGTTAAAGAAAATGCTTAAAATGAATAAATAAATAAAAATAATCATTAATCTGGTATTAATGTTGACTGAAGTATTCGTCCGCCTACACAAACAGTCTGTTCAGTTTCTACGGGCGCAAACTGAATCTGTTTTCACATTAAACACGAAACAAAGAATGTACTCAACGTCTTGAATCACTCCATGTTTACTCCGCGGTGACTCTGTTTATAGTGTTCACAGCTTCATTCATGTTGAGTGTAAATATATTCACTAAGTAAAGAGATATATGTCGCCTTTAAAAATCCCTCAATGGAGAAAAAAAAAGAAAAGAAAAAGGAGCGTCCTCCACGACTCCCAAAACAACAATAATCACTTCTGCGTGACTCCACATATGACTGTAGTGACTCAAAATGATTGACAAGTGTCCAAAATCCTAATTTACTGATTAACTATTGAGTGTCTGTTAGAGTACGAAGCTCTGAACGAGTGAACGGGTGATTTTGGAAGCAGTCACTTCAGGAGGTCTCTCAGTGTTTTGTAGCGAACACTTTACACATAATAACTTTCAGGGAGGATTAATATAATTGGGCTAAAGATGATGTTCACTCGCACACTGTTTAAGCTATCATTGAAATGTTTCGAGTCCTCCCCCTCCTCACTCTTCAAAGCTGTGGTTATAATAGTTGTGAAGCTCCTTTAAGGAACAGAGCAGGGTGTGATGGGTGTGGTTGAACGGGAGGCACAGTACATAAAAGCTGCCATCACGCCTGTGGTTTCCTCACCTGCTGAAGAAATAAAGGTGGTTTGCCACAAAGTTAACGACAATAGTTAGTCAGACCTGAGCAGGCTCACTTAAGGTGGACTGACTCTTAAGGTCGAACCAGCTATTCTCACTTCAGTGTCATTCCCAGGGAAATGTCTGCCTGCTGAGTGTCTGAGTCGCTCCTGCTTTACTTCATTAATCCCAAAAGAGAAACTAAAACCTTAAAATGAGGTTAGATTAGGAAGGATAAAGTATTCATGTCTGGCTGAATTCACATCGCTGTGAAGGATCTGGACCAGAACAGGTAAATCCACTTTACATCTGCCATCAACCCTGAACCTTTCCTGCATGGTGTCAAATGTGAATTAGGAGCATGTACAGCGTTAGATCTGTCTGATACTTTAAATTTGGGCAAGTGAACCAATCAATGACTTATTTTACTCCGCAACTTTTTTTTTAATGGTCGCCTTGTCGATACTTTCATGTGATTCTTCTCTCAAACTTGTTGAATGTTTAAAACAACACAAGAACGACGGACGGCACCATGCAGCTCCACGGCCGCCACATTCCTAAAAATAATGGCCTCACCCCTTCTTCTTCTTCTGTTTAGTTTTATGGCGGTTAGCATCCGTACGTATCATCAGTTGGACTGTCCGCTGCTCCGTCTATTCCAGCGCTGCCACGACGTGAGTAAAAAAGGCTCGAGAGGCGTAAATGTTCCTGAATGTAGCTGCGTGTGTGTGAACGGTGAAAGTCACTCCCGTACAGCGTGTGAACGAGGCCGTAGACCTCTGCTGCGTTTCGTTAGCGTTACCTGCAAGAGGCGTGTGACGACATGGACGTAGGAGCCGGCCGCAGCCACAAACATACACACGGCCAGGCTGGAGTACACATTCTTCAAGTGCACCTGGGTAGAATGAGATCTGCACAAAAAGATAAAAGAAGAAAAAGAGTTTCCAGTAAACACCAAATAGGAGTGAAAGCAGATAAAGGTTCATAATAACTTACATCGCTCTGTATCATCCTGCTACTCATTTACTTACATTTGGGAGAACTTGAAGAGGGAGTCGAAGTTGATGTTGCGGTCAAACACGTTCATGGTGGAACCGAAGATTTGAGATCTGAAGAGATTCTGGATCAGACAATGTCTCCTCTGAAAGAGAAAGAAAAAAACAACATGAATACAGTGAAGGGAGAGAATTTAAAGTAATCACTGGGCGTCACTGTGAGCCTGAAGCATTCACAGATAACACAGGTGTGACCATTTGTTAATGATCTGTGATGGAAAACAACTAACTACTACATATATTTAACCAAGTACTGTAACTAAGAACAATTTTAAGGTGGGAATATTGTACTTTTAAATCAACTGCCTGCATTTAACACATATATGTACTCTTTAAATTAGGATTTTACACACAAAAAACTTGATAAAACTATAAATGCACTGTTATAGATTAAACTTCCCAATAATATAGTATTAATAACAATGATCCATTAATACAACAGGTGCCCAAATGAACAGTGAAATAGGCTTTTTTTTAGCAAAAGCAAATATATAGTGATTAAATGTGCCATAATGATAATAATAGTTATTATTATTATTATGGCACATATAATCACTATATATTTAATAATAATAACTATTATTATTATTACTACAAGATTGTTTCTAAGCCAAAAGTGTATGTGTATGAAAGGGATAAAGAGAAATAAGTAAACAGAAAGAGAAAAGTGGTAATTATTATAAAAGTCTGTCTTAAAACAACAGTCAGGAGCCTTAAATTAACATAGTAACAGGTTTTTCTTGCTGTAATCATTCCTCCAGTTCATACTGACTATATGGGAATCATTATACACTTACAATGTGAGTGTTAGAAGCCAAAATACAAAGTCCTCTCTTGTGCAAAAATGTATCTACAAGTTTATTGTGGCGATAATATGAAGCTTCAGCCATCCAACCTACTCAATCAAATAAGTCTTTTTAATGCCAAATTCTCCCTTTATTGTTTGGATTCTACTCAAACTGAACAGGAAAACACAAAGTAGATTTTTTTCTTGACCAAAAAAGCTGAAACTATGGAAGACATCTACTTTACGAAGCTTCAACCATCCAAAATTAGTCAAATCAAGTAGATAGCTTTCGTCTTTACTTTTTTTTTGTGTCAAAATTC
Organism: Scomber japonicus; assembly: GCF_027409825.1. NCBI lineage: Eukaryota > Metazoa > Chordata > Actinopteri > Scombriformes > Scombridae > Scomber > Scomber japonicus. The sequence goes on along the minus strand of NC_070581.1, from coordinate 28,904,135 downwards.
CTCTTTTTGTTATTATACTTCAAATAACTCTCAACAGAAAGGGAATTTGACTGGGAAAAAGACTGTACATGTGCCAGATATCCACTATATAAGCTTCACAACAACTTTTAAATGCATCTTTTAAACTAAATTTTAAACTAAAACTGTGTGGACTTAGATTAAAAGAGGATATATTATTAGCTAGTAAGAACAGGAGGGCTTATTACCATTTGGGACACCTGACTATTGCTTTATTTTAAGTCTAACTTGTAAAACTATTAACCTTATCCTTCATCATTAACAAGGAACTAAGTCTATTTAATGCATACTTTCCTTTTAAGATACTTTCACTTGCACTGGAGTATTATAATTTTTGCATTAGATTACTGCTACTTTTTTTTTTACATAACTAAGCATACTATTTGAGTATCTGTACTTCCACCCAGTGTTAATGTTATACACACACCACTCAGCAGGTCACTGATCGGACCTTATGGGGACAGAAGTGCGTAGTTAGATGAGGGTTTGCAGCATTACACAACAGGCTAGAAATGTCAAACTAGCGCACAATCACATATTACACTTCCTACAACATACTAGTAAATACCAGTGTCGTTTTGATTGTTAACATATCACCCAGCGCGTTTTTAAGTAATATATTGTGAGAAATAGAAAGACAAAGTGAAGCAACATAAGACTGCTGTGTGTTTAGACGGTGATGCTAATGTTAGCCTGTTAGCATTAAACACAGGCCGCAGTCTCGTTCTATCGTCGAGTTCAGGAAAAACAAAAAAAAGACACATACTATAGGATATTATCACCGAAATTAAAATATAATAATATATTACCTTACCTCTCACCACTGCAGTGAACTCAAAGCTGTCAGCTGGGAGTTTCTTTCCTTCCTGCTGCTCCTGTGTTATGTTTTTTATGTGTGTGTGTCTCTCTCTGTGTGTGTCTATGTGTGTGTGTGTGTGAAGGTAATATTACGTGTCAGTTAGCTCCTACAGTGGCCTTAGTGATGTCACCATGGAAACGCCCAGAAGACCGTAGCAACGAACCCGACGGTTACAAAAATCTTAAATATACAGTTAAATTAGTCGGGTTTTTTTATGATTTATTCCGTATTAAAGCAAATATGTGTGTTTTCTAACTATTCACAGAGGAGCGAGTGACATAAAACATCTATATTTAAAAAAAATAATTAAAAGAAATAAAAAAGAAGCACTTCCTAGTGTGTCAACGCGGGCCTTTGTTTTTCCCCCCCGCACCCGCATTCTGAAGAATAAAGACCCGCCCTCCTCTTCCTCTGATTGGCTAGTACTCGATGCCACTGTCAGTTAGATTGGTTAGATTATGGCGATATCAGGATCAGAGCCAATCAGAGGCGAGTGTTCACAAAATGCGGGTGGGAAAAGAAGAACGCTGTCTCTCAGTCTGTACATCTAAAATGGCCGAAACCTTACTGTTAACCAAGCAGCGACTTTCTAGTTTTTTGTTTATGTTGCCTGAAAAGTTTTACGAATTTATGGCCAAGACCTCACGTTTCAGGAACAGATCTTTTACAGAAGCTGCTGGTTTGCGGTTACCAAACTGGACTTTACACTTCACAGCCATCTTTTACTTGTCACTATCATGTGTTTCATGAAACTGGACTCATGTATTGCAACATGATTTAATTATCTATTGCACGTCACCTTCATATCAGACACAGAGTTCATATTTTCTTTGCACAGTCAATATTTCAAGTTTTATATTAAATGCCACAGCTATTACTATTCTGTTCTCTAAATATATATTAAAAATTCAATTACAACTATGTTTATTTCACTGTTTTTACTTTTGTCTACTTTAAATATTCTTTCATATTTGGCAAATTGACAGATTTTAATTATACAGGAGTAAATTCAGAGCTGATGCAAGTTAGTGCAAGCTTGAAGTCAGTCACTGATGAGTCATAGTAGATGCAATATGAGTACGTAACAGCTCAATGTATATTTTATATAAACTCAATTTAATATTTAGACTTAATGTTGGTTATGGAAATAAATATGCATCTAAATAAAGTAGTACCCTAGTTATATACTATCACCAGTGGAAGAAGTATTCAGATATGTACTGTTGCCAGTCTCATGTTAAAGTTGTTAAAAGTATTAGCAACAAAGTGCATCAGAAGTATAAATATGTCTTGAAAACAAAAAGATTTAATGACTTTAAATGAAACTTAAATCATGTATAAGACGACATGAACATATGACTAATGGCACAAAGAGAAAAACACAAAAAGAGAGTAAAATATAACCAATTTTTATTTTAAAATAAAAACTGGTAGCACATTGTCTTTTTAGAGTTTTGGTCAGATCAGGTAGACAAAATGAGTTTTCTGATTTATTCTGATACACAAAAGACAAATTGTGACTGTCTAAAACAAATACTTTTGGTCATCACAACTGGTACATTTTCATCGTCATATTTGACTAGTTAACATGCAGACAATAATTGCATCAGACATTAAACATCGTAAGAAAAAAACCATATCACCCAGGAAACATACCCCCAAACAACAAAATATTTGTTGTAATGAATTTAAAATGGAAAAAAAAGGAAGAAAACATCTCTTGCATGATTGAATGTTGGATTTACATGTATTCATTGAACCGATTTAACTGCGGAGTTCTTTTTGAATAATCCATGAGCTTTTGACAGCAAAGTGTTATGTTACGTAGGCACAGATAAAACAGTTAAAACACAAGGCCAGCCTCAAAAGTAGGCGAATGGATTACAAATACAAAAAATGTGAAGCATTACGAAGTACTGGACAATACAGATTTTGGCCAATAAATATAGAAAAAACACGCACACACATGTTAAAAAAATCAGATTTGATATTTTCAAGTGTTGCACTGCAAGTACCACCGCCACATGGCATTACACTTGCTCTTGACAGTGTTTTCTCACGCCCAGCATGACACTCAGAGTGTGTAGGCCTACGAATCTCTGTTCAGGCAGAACACCATTCTCTGTCCGAATTTCTAAAAAGGCACAGTTTCATGTTGTAGTTTTTTTTGTTTTGTTTTTTCTTGTTTTTTTACTTTCAGCACTGTCAATATAAAACAAGTGCAAGGTTGTTTTTGTCATATAGTAATAAAAAGAAAAACAAACAAAACATCGTAACAAACTATTATTAAAAACCTGGACTGAAAACTGTGGCTTTTATTGGTCATCCTATGTGCCGACATATTCCAGTGTGTCTGCTTTCAACGGACCATCAAAGAAAAGACTTCGCCCTGTTTACTTAACTTAAAAAAAACAAAACAACCCCCAATATATGAAATATCAATCTGATTACTAATGATGTATATCTGCATGTTTTTTTGTAGAAATTCTGTTTATTGTACAATACAAATAAGTAAAATACAGATTTCTTTTTGTTTTGTTTTGCTGCTCATTTACATGTAAATAAGGCTAAATGTTAACATCTGCTGACTCTGGCTACTTGAGAGGTACTGTCCATGTCATTATTACATAACTGGGTTGCATAGAAGAACCATGATCACCGTTTAAAAATAGATTTCCTTATAAAACAACCTACAAAAAGAAGAAGAAAAAAAAAATCAATAAATGTATAAAATCTGGTGGAAATTTTATTAAAAAAAGAGCTGATGTTTTTTTTTTTTCTTGTTGTTGTTGTTGTTCCATAAAAGGCACAATAATGAAAAACAATGTCCAAAAAAGTCAAGTCAGGGCAGGCAGGCTTCTGCTTTGGCAAAAGAACCACTTTTTAATATTCATTCAGAGTAAACTGGAGTGATTGTGACGGGACTGCTTTGGTTGCTTGTTTCCCACTCTTTTGTCTTAGTGCCTTCAAATAGTGGTTGTCAATATTATCAGCACCGAGGTTCAAGAGGAAAAGGCCTCAAATTGCGATCTATAGTTTCAGCTGACCCATTGTGTGTTTTTTTTTTTCTTTCTCCCAGGCTTGGTATTTCCTTTAACACCCCTCTCAACCCTCCTAATACAATTTTCTAAAACGATAGATGATTTTTTTTTTTTGTGCAAAGGCGAAAAAACTCTTATTCTCATTGTACGGATCTATTGTAGTCGATAGAAGAGCTCTAAAGAAAGGAGCTGAGCAGAGAGGGTCCCCCCTTGAGAGCTTAATGTCCGCGCAGCTCGTCCAGCCGGGTGTAAACGTCGTCGGCTTGACTCAGTTCCTCGAACACGGGCAGAAGGTTGAGCAGCTCGGCGTCGTCTACGTCGTCAAACCATGACAGCACGGGAACCTGCGGGGAAACCGAAGAAACCGATGACCTTTAAACGCACCACTGACTGACTTTTCTCAGCTAAAGCGGTATATTCAGTATATTTAGAAAGAAATATAGAGATGTACTATTTAAATCAGTCCTTAATCTGTCTTGAGTGTGTCGTATGTGTTCAGTTCATGTTCACGTAAATCAGGACGAAATCAGAAATACACAAAACATTCAATGTGATTGAATAACTGTCAAAAAGTCAAAGTCAGAGTCTGTTAATGTGATCAATTTAACTACTTAAACTATGAGAATACTGTATTTAGTTTGCATTTCCTGTGACATATTAATAAAAACTGATCAGTTGTTGCTTTAGAAAATCGTCAAAGTCAAAACAAGTTTGGTAAATTTCTGTTTTAGCACTAAAAAAAAGTTCTCCTGTTAGTTGTGCTAGTTCACTTTAAACTAACTCTCGTCCTTGAATTTTTTTTCCAGAACTAGACGAAGAGATCTACGAGCAGGTGCTGCAGCTACATCTTTTGAAGGACGGAATCAAAAACTCACAGCATTATTAGGGTGAAAGATGTAGGAGGCAGGAGAATTGTCCAGGATGAGGGTTTTGTGGAGGTCTCTGCCCAGACGACTCAAATCTTTAACGTAGCAGCCCTGGTGGAAAACACAAGATTCCCGGAATAACCGAGTCCTGAATACGCCACACTGATCCAGCAGGTCCGTCACTGGGTCTGCGTACTGAAGGGGGGGGGGGGGGGGGGGGGGCAGACGACAGGTAGGGAAGCAGGTGAGGGACAGGTGGGGAAATGCAGGCTAATGAAGCATCTTCTACTTCAACAAAAACAAGCTAAGAAATCACATCACACATCCAGAAGAAACTACGGCCTTTATAAAAAATAAAAAAAGAAGGGAGGAGGTCGTCTAAATAAGGCGACTAACTGCGAGAGAAAACAGAGCAACATCTGATAGATCAGACATCACATCGCACATCAGACAAGATATTTATGTGCTGAATAAAATATTGAGATTTATTTATTTTTTACTATTTCAGGATCTGAAGTACCTTTGCGAGACTGGCTGTAAACAGCACACATTCAAACAGCTCTCCCATTCTCTGCAGGAACTCGTCCACGTACGGCCGCTTCAGCACGTACACCTGCGGAACAAATACAGCGTCAGTGAAGAGCACAGCGGCACAAAGCTAATCTGTGACTGTTCTGATCATCGATTAGTCGTTTCAATCATATTTAAAAAACCAGTCCAGCTTCTCAAATGTGAAGATTTGCTGTTTCTTATATCATATATACTGTAAAGTCAACTGAATAGCTACAAGAAGAAGCTGATTGAAGGCATAATGATGTGTTACAGGAAATTTGGAGGATGTGTTTTAATTGTTTTTCAGTATTGTATGTTGTTAATTAATACTTTAGATTATGGTGACTTCAAAACTTCTCAGAGCTCATTACTGACTTTACATATCTTAACTTTTTCATTTTTAAAGCCATTTAACTTCAAACTGCTATCAGACAAAAACACCTACACAGATCATCTTCAGCATCCAGCATCACTACAATCTGCTCTGAACTTGACAAAAAGCTGCATTTCTTGTATTAAAAACAACCCAGGCACTTGAATAAACCGTCATATTAGACCTTCAAACATCACATTAACCCTTACATACTATTTAGGGTCAGATTTTAAGATCTGTAAAAACACCCTATACACATTTCTTTTAGCTGTACTTTTACTAATGTGACCCACAGTATATAAAAATAGAAATAAAAATGGATCTTTTTTTCTGTGCAGCTCATGCACATTTTTGTATGGAAATGTACAAAATAGACCTGTGTTTATTGAAAGAAAAAGAAAAAAAAATCAAAAATCAGCATTCAAACAAGCTGCTGTATTCTTCATATCCTATACAATGTTCTCCTGGGTCATAAATTGTATTTTTTTCCATAAATATACAGAATGACAGCTTCATTAAGGACTAATCAAACATGTATTAATGACTGAAGGGGGGTTGATGAATGTGAAATGGTACAGAGACTAATTATGAATCAAAATATGAGCCGTATGTAAGGGTTAAATACGTTTCATGAAGAACACAATAAATAATGTATGTGTAATGTATCTCAAGAGACTTCCTGCTTACATATAAGTTAAATAAAAACCAAAAAAAAAACAAATAAATGAAAAAGTTGCAACCAGAGTAAACAGTTGAATCTGCGGGATTATTTAAATTTGTGCCATCAAACTGGTTCGTTGCGTCCTTTTAGCTGCTAACGGCCCGTTCCTGAAACAAGTAATCAAGAATAGGCCGTGCCAGTGTTAACCAGCCTATCCTGGATTACTTGAACCAGGCAGAGGCCCACAGAGGGGTTCCTTTACCAGCATACACTGGGGGTCGAGGGTGGGGGAAGGAATCACGTTTCTGAGTTAAGTACATTTCCACATGTCGAGATGTGGTGAGAAGCTCTGGGCCCCCTTTAAGTTGAACGAATGATCCGCAGCAGGGTGCGAGTTGAGCCTTCTTCACAAGGAGGTTTCATAATACAAAACGCCATCACTTATTTATAAAATCTAAAAGATGGACTCCTTTTTTCCCCCCTCTTTCTTTGCTGATGCATCCACTTCCACTTCTTTCTCTTCAACATCTGGCCAGTAGAGGGCTCCGTGCAACCGTTCTCACAGCTTCAACCTGGCTGATCAGTTATGAGACCCATCCCTTTTTTTTCTCCTTCCTTTTTTTTCAGCTCGGCAACCGCTGCAAACACATCAACACAGCACATACACAAACACCCTCCCCCCCTCCTCTTTACCCTCCTCACACACACAGCAAACACACTCTCACACACACACACACACAGTAGTTTACCTGGTGTGTGGTCCCCTCTATCTCCACAGGCACGATGAAGTCTGCATTACTAATAGGCTGGAGGGAAAGGAAGAAGAAGAAGAAGGAGAAGGAGAAGGAGAAGAGATGGTTGGCATTGCTGGTTTTCACATGAGCGGCCGCGCTGTGTACATTCACATGGCATTACATAACAACTCCAGAACCAGACTCCCCAACATCGCTGCCATAAATAACAGCGCATAGCCTACACAAACAAGAGTATAATTCATTTCTCCACACACACACACACACACACACACACACACACACACACATGTGATTGGGGTGGTTTTTTTGTGAAGAAGCTGATTACAATCGCAGCAGAATCTGACCAAAGACGCACCGCTGCAACAGGCCGCCAGTATATATATATTAAAAACCTGGATAAACAGTAATTTACCTCACTTCTAATCTTTTTTTTTTTGGAAGAAGAAGCTCTCACTCACTCATTCTCCTTGAAATAACATCACTACAACTATGCGCCTGCTTTCATTGACATAGAGAGAAAAAAACAAAAAGATAAGCCTGTTTTTTTTTAGGCTTTTCTTGTGGTGAAGCAAATAGTTTGTTAATACCTTGAACGAGCTGTGCACCAGGGTTTCATCCAGGTCTATGACCACGCATATCTTCCCCTGGTCCTCGGCTATCACCTCAGGCAGGAGGCTGGGTTCGGACAGCTGTGGAGAACACACACACACACATCCACATCTTTATCTCTTCATCTGTGATGTTTTTGTGTGTCTAAAAAGGAGAGCGATTAGTCCCCGAATGTGCAGTTATTCATATGAAATGACCACTTGATTTTACCTCTGGGAAATTAAAGACGTAAGAGTTTTTAGAGAGGTTCGGTTTGGCTTGAAATAACTAAACTTGAATCATTATTCTGTATCAGCTTCCATGTTGCATATCTTTAGGATTAGCATATTTATGTCTTTCATTATCCTTTCCCTGTTAAAACTGTGCGGGGAGAGAGTGCACATTACTGCGATATTATAATATATGTTTCAGATTCCTCCCCCCTTTTCCATTTTTTGTGGTAGATTTAGTTTCATTTGAAGCTCTTTTATGAGGATAGTGAAAGTGAAATTAATTATTAACGTATTACATAACATAAGTGGGTTATCCATTATCTACCGTTTCGCTTCTTATCTCCTCCTTCTTTTCTGTTTTTTTAACGTTAGCTGATTAGTTTCTGATGTCAATTCTTACTATTTGTTAGCAGTAGTTTGCGTCGTTTTGAACATAGCAATCTGAGAGGGGAGGGTTGATAGTGGGTGAGGTTAAAGGGAGGGAGGGAGGAAATATGATATGTTTCAAGCTGTATTTGTTTTACTTTTATAATCCCTTTTAAAAAAAAATATATATCTCCAAAATAAAAGTATCTGTTAAGAAAGTCAAATTAAGATGCACAAGCAACAATGAATGACAACGATCTTCTTTCGAGAGTGATGTAACACAACCCCCCCCCCCCCCCCCCGCCTCCCATTACTGATGTTTTAATTCACTTTCATTTCGAGTTGGGAGAGAGAGACAATAACCAGGCCTTACTAGATGCTACTTCCTGTTTTGCTCCTGATGCTGGAGAGACACACCTCAACAACATGAGCAAACATGGCATCTCATTTATAAAAGCCTCTCCACCCCTTCTCCTTTTTTTTCCCTCCTCCCACATAGTAATGACGCTCTAATCAGCCTGACAGCGTTCACCAGCGTGGCCGGCCGTGTGCAGCAAGCGCTCCAGGCTTTTTTTTTTTCTCCACCTCAGCAATTACAGGGTGGTTGGTTGGTTGATGGTGATGGTGGTTGGGGGGCGGTAGAGGGGGGGCAGCACAATACACCATTCTCTGCCCCTCTCGCTTACTGTCTGCTTAACCCTTAAAAACAGGCAACGTGCGCCAGGAGATACATACAATATATACATTTTTTTATACCTTAATAGAGGGCAAATGTATCCAGGTGGAGAAAAAACTCATTAAAATCCAAAATATACAAAATATTTAAAAAAATTATTTGTGGTAATGTTTACTTTAGGTGCAAATGAGATGCCTAGCAACATCAAAGTAAATAAGAAAGTAAATAAAAAGAATAATTAACATCTTATTTTTCACTCCTTTAAAGGATTGATAGTCTCTCTCTCTCTCTGTCTCTCTGTGTGTTGTTATATTTTGTCTTTCGTCCCTTATCTTCCTCTCAGGATCGAGCGTGAAGCATCAAAGCCGTTCCTCGTATCCGCAGACAGTTGCGGTTAACTTTCAAGATGTTGAGAGACAGGTGAAGTCGTGGTTTTAGTGCACAGTTGTAAAAAAAAAAAAAAAGAAAAAAAAAAGAAGAAGGAGGTGCTTGAAGAGGATGATAAGTATGTTTTTATGATGTTTTGTTTATTCCTGCAGATAGTCAAACTATTTAAACACCACCTCTTTTATGGCATGAGGTGCGTAAGTGGAAGAAGGAAGTGATATTTTAAAATAATGTTTAAAAAGGGGTGGGATTCAACTCTCTCAGGTCTTCAAATTGTGTATGTGTGTATAAAATATCGCTGGAATAAAAGAATAATAGTGTTACCTTGACAACCGCCCCATTTTCCTGTGACTCCAGCAAGGCCTGCTGGGAAGGCGGTGGTAGCGGCGGAGGTGGTTTGGGGCCATCCTGAGCTTGGAGGCAACAGAAGAGCGCTTTGAAGATGTTACAACTCCGAGGCTGTTTCAGGGCAGACCGGCACACCTGGCCTGTTCGAGCAGCAGCGTAGAGAGAGAGAGAGAGAGAGAGAGAGAGAGAGAGAGGGGGGGGGGGGAGAGAAAAAGAAAGAGAGACTTTCATGAGAAAAAAACAAACATAAGAAGAAAAAAAAACAAGAAAAACTGCAAATGTGTTCAACATGGAAAAATGCTAAGTGAGGCTTTGATTGACAGCCCACAACTCATGTCAGCTCCACGTCATTTTAATCTTTTTTTTGCTCCGCACATAATAAAATAAACAAAATCTTGATACTGAAAATACTGAAAAAAATCAATTAACCCTTATGTACTGTTCATATTCTGACTTCTAATTAGTGTATTAGTAGTCAGTCATTATTAAGTGTTTGATTAATCCTTAATCAAGCTGTCAGAGTGTGTATTCTGTATATTTATGGGGAAAAAAGACATTCACAATCACTATTTATGGTGACTACTTGCATATGGGTCAATGACGTGATGCAATCCACTGTCAATTGGTGTAACCAGTGTTTTTTCATAAAAATCTGATTATATAAACAGGAAAATAAATGTGAACTACAATGTGGAATAAATATAATCCACTTTTAGCAATGCAACATTATGTTTTTTTAATAAATTTTACATCATTTGTCACAAATTATTTAGAAAAAATGTTTGTTTTTAGGATATGCCGTGCTCAATATTGACAAAATGCTTTGAAATTTAAGTAATACTCCAAAAAATGTTCTTTTCATTTGACATTTTAAAATGAAGTAGTACACTTAAATACACTGTAGGTGGATAACATATTTAATATTCATAATTCTTCTGTGGTTATAGCATTTGACATTTTCAACAGCATTCAGTTTTACTTTTGGTTTAAAAAATGGTGCAAAAAACAACAAAAATACAAAATGTTCATTTCACCAAACCTGATTCTGCTTCTGAAACTGTTTTTAAGATATTTTTTAATTGCTCATCTCGCCAACCCTTACTTGTCACGGACCCATATACAAAAATGAGCATCAGCTACACAAAATGTCTTTTAAAAATGAAGCATTTTGTCTCCATTTTTGAATACTGTGGCTCACATTAGGCTAAAAGAAATGTCTAAAAGGGTTTTTTAAAGCTCTCAAATGTAAAAAAAAAACAAAAAACAGTGAAATTTGACCCTGAACATGTACGTAAGGGTTAAAGAAATTATTGCATAATTAGACGTGAGTTGCTTGTAACATGTAAAAAGTGCACCTAAAAAAGGGTAGCATCCATCTGTCTACAGAGATCTCTCTCTCACACACACACACACACACAGGCTGCATGAAGTCTGTTTTTAATGCCTCTGCTGCTGTTGCTGCTGCTGCTGGAAATGGCTGGTACATGTTATATAATCACAGAGGGCGGGAAAACCCACACTTTTCAGCAGCAGTACCTTCAACAGAAAACACAGACAGAAAACATTCCAACCATTTTACACTCCCGAGACCTTTTTTTTTTTTCTTTTTTTTGTAGGGGCCGACCTGGCAGCAGCACTGACGCTGACCAGAAGGAGCCTGACATTCAGTCAGTCAGTCAGTGAGCCGGACACGCAGTCACACCTCAGCGCTCAGTGCAGGTCTTTGATCAGCCACCGTAAACCCTAAACCCGAGGGTGTCCCAACCAGGCAGCTCCATTACCAAAAGAGGAGGAAAAACACTTAATTGATGTGTCTCAGCCTAGCTTTGCAAGTCCTCTCTCCTCAATGTGTGTGTTTATTTATTTATTTTTTAATTATTACTATTATTATTATCCATTTTTTTGTGTGAGAACTTGCAAAACAGCTGCAGGACTTATACCCACCACCAGGTAGCTGTGTAGTATCGTAAAAACACACTTGATTCTTTACTAGAAAGAGGAACTGTTGATAAATGATACAAAAAACAGGTCAATGTGCCCTTGTAAAACCTCAGTGTCCACGCTGACCCTCGCTGCTCTGAAGACACCGGTGTGTGTTACACAACAACAACAAAAAAAAGGGGGGGGGGGTGTCTTCATCTTCATTTTAATCCTTTCTCTCTCCCTCCCCCTTTTTAAGTAATGCAAACCTTTCTTAACTCCTTACAGCCTTTTTTTTAAAATCAGGATATTACACAATCCACATGATTTGTAACCCAGTAGATGTGGATTTCTGATTGCCAGTCAGGTCTATTGATTGAGTATTGGGGCCATGTATGACATAACACATACATTATACACCACTCTGCTCTGCCGGCCATGTTTCTTTTTAAAGAGAGAGAGGAGAAAGAGAGAAATAATAAGATTAAATCCCCGCAGAATGAGAAATAAAGCATTTACAGCTACAATAATGATGCATGATGTTAATAAGGAAGAGGTGATTTAAAAAAAAAGGCTCTCTCTAAACAACAAAATCTTTGAAACGGTGCTTACAATGGGGCGTGTGCAGAGAGAGAGAGAGGGGTGTGTTTGTGCATTCCTCTGTCAATACCGCGGCACCTGGTATTTCTATACAGCCCCCTCCTCCTCCTTCTTCCTCTTCTCATAATCCACAGCTACTCCTCTTTACAACTACCTGCCTATAATATGCTTCATGTTGTTTGCTTGTGTGTTTGGGTCTTTATTAAAACATTTTTAAAAAAACATAATCAATGCTACTAATTCATGACCACTACCTCCCTCCTCCTCTTTCTCTCTCTAAAATGTGAACAAAACCTCCAAAAAAAATGTGTAGGTTTATAAATGAAGAAATGAAGAAAACATGGTAGTACAGTGCAGTCTGCAGTGACAGGAGCTCCTCCTCATTGCTCATGCTGTACCCAGTGGTGGTGGTAGTAGTAGGGGTATATGGGGATGGTGCCAAAAAAGCTGGAACCTGACCCCCTTTTCTTTTTTTGAAATTATTATTATTTGGGGGGGGGGGGGGGGGGGGGGCTGGCCATGATGATCCCCCACCACTACCAGCTACACTGAGCTAAGCAGAGAGAGAAAGAGGACTCACAGTGATAATCACAACACCACATGTTGTTGAGAAGCGGGCACAGAGATTTGCACAGTAAAAAAAGGGAGAGAGAGAGCGAGAGAGAGGAGAGCACCCACTGCACAAAAAAAAGGGAGAGAGAGAGAGAGAGAGAGAGAGAGAGAGAGAGAGAGAGAGAGAGACAAAAACAGGATCAACAATAGCTAAGCTCTCTGGATGGCAAACCCAGTGCGTAATGGAGACTGTGAACTTAAACTTGAGCTCTTATTAAACGCCATAGGAATAACTTGCCCATGCTAAAATAAAGGTGAGACATTAAAAATAGTGCAAAATGTTATATTTTTTATACCTATGGCGCTTTTTTAATGTTTAAATCTGCAGGTGATCAGTGAAAGGAAATGAAAAACAGCTCAGGTTACAGCTTCTAGTGAGTAAACAAGCATGGAGGCTTGATTTTTAAAAAGTGATTTTAGAGGTAAATGTTGTAGATTTGTTTGGTAAATGAAAAAAAAAAGGAGGGGGGAGGTGGAGAGAAAAAGGAGGAGGAAGGGAAGGGGGGGGGGCAATGCGCCTCAGACCGCGCTCAACCAGCGTCCGCAGCGCTCAACTGTCAAATGGGCGCACTACAGGCTTTATACTGAGCACTAATTCAAAAATAAACAAATAATTCAAATAAATACAAACCCGCCAAATCGAACCACATGCATTGTTGTTTAAAAAAGTGTTCGATAACATACATAGCAACAACAACCATAACAACCACCAGCACCATAACAACCAGCACCAGCAGCAGCCGGGGCCCGCCTCACCTCACCTGTTTTCGGCGGTGACACTTGAACGTCTTCTTTCTGCACTTGGGTGATAACAGAACTTTCCATCGGACAATCACGGAGCCCTCGAAATCCTCAAATCCTGTCCCCGAGCACTGATGGGCATCCCTCATTGGGCTTCTTATGGACGAGTCGACTCAAATTATTCACCGAGGCTAAAAAAACTTGTCATCCGCCTCACCGACACACACACAGACCGAGAGGGGAAGAAAAAATAAAAAATACACCGCCAGAAAGATGGAGAGAGAGAGAGAGAGTGGAGGATTTTTATCTTCTTCCTTCGTTTCTTTTATTCCTCCGCCGTTTCTTCTCTCGGAGGTCCGCCTTGGGTAAAGGGGGCAAGGCACTTGGATGTGTTGTTTTTTTCTCTCTCTCTCTTTTTTTTAGGGGAGCCGTATCCCTCCTTATTCGAGTCTCGTTTAAGCTCCGTCGTCTCAGGTTGTTGTTGTTCTTGTTTTGTTTTTTTTCCTTTACAGTTACTGGTAAATATCGCCCCCCCCCTTCTTCTTCTTCAACCCGACGCTGCGAAGTCCTCACTTTAGCACCAACAACATGGAGAATCCAGGCGAGAGAAGGAAAACAACCGAGGAAATGGGGCAAGGGAGGGATGGTTTCAAGCCGCCCCCTTTACTACAGATAAACAACATCGCCCCCCAAAAAGGCCTTTTTAAAGAGCGACGGGAAACGGCCGAGAATCAATCGCCGGACTCGGTTTCCGATACCGAAAAACACGGATTCCCGAGCGAAGTTTGGTGTAAAATGTTAGTTTAGTTGTTAAGCGAGGGTTTTGTTTTTCTACGGTTGGGACTCCGCGGGCGCCTTGAAACGGTCACCCTGCGCTGATTGGTGCGTGCGCGTGGGGGAGATCGAAGGGGGGAGGAGGGGGAGGGGGCGTGGCTAAGGCATTCCATCCCGTCCCGCACGCGCCGCTTCGAACACATTCCAACGCTGCTTTTTTTTTTTTTTTTTTTTTTTTTACACAACGACGTCACGATGTTTGTTAATTATCTACAAAATAAACAAACAAACAAACATTAACCAGCGAGGATTAAATTAACATATAAATGAAGACAGATGGCCCATTTATGTTTGTTTTATCTTAATTTGTACACAAGGCTATCATTTAACGTTGTTTTTTAAAATGATTTATTATCTGTAAATATTTATTTATGATCTGCATTTGCTTTATTTTTTATTAGTTAATTTGATCTGTATGCAACTTCAGTAAATAATTAACTATTAGCCTGAATTATGTAAGCAACCCCCCCCCCCCCCCAACATAGAGCCCGACCAATATATATCGTCAACATTATCTGCCGATATTGGCCTTTTACAGATATATCGGTATCGTGCATATTTTTTTTTTGCAAGCTTTAAACCTTTACCGCAAAGGTTTTACTCAATCAATGTTTTATCTTGTATTTTAGACTTGTTTTTATATAGTTTCCTCTTTTAATCTATTTTAACTTTTGTCTCTTCTTGTTTGTTGTAATATTTGTTTTTTTAACAAACTTGCAAACAAGCAAACAAGTAACTTGCTGTACTTGTTTGCTCTTGTTTAATTGCTAGTTTGCTAGTTTTTTTTTCTTTTATTTAAAATTATTAATTTAGTGTGAAGCTTACTATCTTTATCATCAAGTGTTTATTTTTTTTAAAAATGTGTGTTTATATATATTCTGTATAAGTAAGATTATCGGCCAATATATCGGTAGAAAATACAGAGAAATGTACTCTCTAATATTGGTATCGGCATCAGCCCCAAAAATCCAGTATCAGTCGGACTCTAATAGGTAGATTATCAGTATTTGATGATTGATTGGTATCCAAAAGCAGCCATTTATACCTTACTCACATATTTTACTTTACAATAATCCTAAAATTCGTGATTCTTACGTGTAAAAATCGCAATACAGTATCTTCTGATTATAACCCCCGCCCCCCCCAAACCCCCAAACTATTACTTCTGCTTTGTAGATCGTAGCAATTTAAATACTAGAGTTGAAATAGTTAAACTACACCTACTTGTTCCAGCATGTACTCCAGTTTTTCTTCATGTGAAAGACTCCCACAGCCTCCACTGAACACCTCCACATGAGGAGGGTTTTTGCTGGGAGACCTTTTTCTTGGTCCACCAGTACTTTCATGTGCAGAGGTAACAGAGGACAGAGTGAAACCAGTGACCCAGGCTCCTTCTACTTTCTCTCTCACTTTTGCTTCCCTTTAGTGACATAATTGTAAAAAAGAAACTGTTTTTTCGCCTCGCAAACTGTTGGGGGATTTTTGCTTTGGGGAAACCAGTCATGTTATGGCAATCACCAAACATTTGTGCAACAACACACTCAGGCTCTAATGCAGTTACATTAGCATAAGTCTTGTTGCCGGGGAGTGGTTGCATCATGTAAAATATAGTCATAATATTAAATCAGCTCTGTTTAGACTAGAGGAAGTGTTATTCAGATCTAAATCCAGTGATTCATTTGAAAAAGCTGCACACAAAAAGTTGCTGCTACTCTTGTTTTTAATTAAAATAAGTCACCCTTAGCTACAGGCAAATCCTGAGTATTTTATAATAATTTGTTCACTACGTCGAGCAGCTGCAGCTAAAACGCATTAGTTATACCTTGTGCAAATAAACAGAAGAGGGTTTGACATCATGTTAGGCAACGTGGTCCCCAGATATTTACAGCGTGGAGGTTCTGCAGTGCCTCCTCAACCCCTGGAAGTTAAAAAAAAAACAAAAAAAACCCCCTCTGAGTAAATCACAGTGATCCTCTTGCTGCAGCGCACAGAGAGCAACTGTGATAGGAAATTAAGTGACAGATATTGTTTTATTTAGTACATAAAACACAAGTATGGATGATATAGTTAACTTCATACATACTTGAGACTGCATAGCTGAAGAAAACAAGACAGAAACAGATTGAAAAAAACCCAAAAACCTTGTTAATAAAGGAATAACTCCACATTTGAGATCTATACCCATACCAAACAACAAGCAATAACTACACATTTGAAATCTGTCTACCCCTTTCCAAACACATGTGGGCCTATTACACCACGAGCTCAGCCAGTGCCCACAGTGGCCACAATGCAAGACATAAACAAGAATGGCCCCGCTGTTTGCATTCCTGGTGTCTGACATTTTAAGGCAGCACTGACAGATCTGTGTAAAAATATATACAAAAAGTATGGACCGCACAGCTGGAAAATGTCATGTGGTTTAAAGTTGATGCCACTGTTTACTAAATCAACTTGAAATTCATTATCTTTGCCTTCTTCTCCTTCTCCTTCTCCTTCCTTCTAGTAGTGTTGCATTCCTCTGAGAAGACCGACAGATAGAAAAAGAGCGAAGGGGTCAACTGGTGTTTGAGGCCCCGGGGGCTGAGTGTGAGGGTGCTTACAGTTCAGTACACCCCCTGGAAAATCTGTCCTTAGAAAAACACGTGACTTCAAAAACATGAAAGAAGACAACATCTACATCTGATGCACAAGCACGTAAAAACATGTGGGGGTTGAAAGAAGAAATAAATCAGACAGACAGATTGCTGTTAAATCAGACAAAAGAGAGAAAGAATGAAAACAAGACGTAAAGTTATTATTCTTAAATAATCCCGACATACAGATGTTGTAACGGCATGTCGTAGTTTATTGTGTTTGTTCAGAGTTTCTTTACAATTCAATAGCACTTAATTATTATTTTTTAATAGTAGCAGCTCATCAAGTCAAGCCAACAGTGTTAAAAACAACATTCAAGCTATTACTGACATTTCAAGGGATATCTTCTGACTGTTAAATCTGTTACACCATCAGATACATCACTGTTTGTTCAAATACAACAACAAAAAAAACAAAGCTTAGATCATATTATCATAAATCAACTGTAAATTTACTGACCGCTATGATCGTACACCGAGATTTAGACTTAATTACAGTGAATTAACTTCCACAGATTTAAAAAATCTACCCAAAATAGTTCATTAATTTATACAGATGTTGATAAAAAAACATCATATCACTGTCTAACCCACACATACACACACACAGATACACACACACAGATACACAAACACACACACACACACATCCATCCATCAGGCGTTTTTGTGGTTCGATTTCTAAATTTCACACCTGGGAATCCACAGCGTCTACTTACAGCCTCATGCATTAGCTGCATCCAATCATGTTGATGACAAACTAGCTGTTGAAATCTGCTTGCAGCATCTGAGCCTCACGTAGGGCCGGGACTGTAGGGTCTACAATCATGTGATTTGCTGGAAGAGTCCCCCCCACCCTCCTCCTCCCCTTCTCCTCCCCACCATCACCACCACCACTACCACTACCCTCCCTCTTCCCTCCCTCCCTCCCTCCCGCCTCCCCTCCCACCTCGCAGGCATGCCCCTGAGTGGCCTCTGCTAGGCTATGTTTCCAGGAAAGGGGCCTACTGGACAGGCTGTGAGGCCTAGGCAGGGAGACATTGGCTCATTGAGAAAAACAAAAACAGAGAGGGGCGGTGGGAAGACTCTCCCCTCTTACATAACTCTGCCTCCATGACAGGGAAAAAAAAAAAAAAAAGTTCTCCACCACAATGCAAAGAAAAACCTGTCCGTCCGCCTCTCCTCGGCTCGCGAACGCTGAAGCACTTCAGGACTGGAATTTGAGCAAGACTGAAACCAGCAGTGCTCGCTCGCAGTTACACAATAGTTGCAACTCTTTTAGACATATCACCACCACAGGCATGACAAACATCCACATGCAAACACACACACTGAAACTTAAAGGAGTATTACGCCGTATAATGCAACGATTTCTTTCTTTCTTTCTTTTTTTTTTTTTTTTTTGTGTTGTTGGTTTGTCCACTTACAACAATGCTGTTTCTGTGCAAGCTGTGACAACACATGAAACATGATGTAACACAGCATGTCACTCAGTCTGTGTTGTGTGGAGCAGCTCTGTTGGTGAGACCTTTTTACTGTATGTGAGCGGTCTCCTCCTGCAGACTGCACCGTCTCCCTGTGGCCACAAGAGAAACTGCATGGAGGTAGAGCCTTGTACTGTACTGGATGTCAACATGTGAAATTCAACTAAGGCAAAAAAAATGTTGGTACCATTTTCTGATTAACCAACCTTCATAGGAGGTTCATAAGTATTAATTAACGGCTTTATTTATTGTGGGAAATCCTCCTCCAGCATCTTTTCTTTGTCTTTTAAGGCCTTTTGCTCAACAGGAAGTCAAATGTCACTAATGAACGATCCCATGTTAGTCACTTTTTAACCCTCCTGACCTTAGAGTATGAGGTATAGTTTAATTTAAATGAGGCCTACTGACCATAAATTCCCCCAAAATATGTGTAAAACCCATAGTAGTAAGTTGGAATGAAGTTGGCAAAAGGCCTAAGATCGAATTGGGTGATATTTTATACCTGTATGTTTTTAGACAGTCAAACCAAACCGGGTCAGTTTTGACCTGAGGACAAAAGTTGCGCAATCGATGGGAAAATAACAGGAGGAAGGGAGCAAGGAGGGTAAAGAAGCGATCAAGGCTACAGTGTTAAATAACCCTCCTCCAAATGGACTGACTGACATCTACCTTTCTGGACTTGAATGTATTTATAAACAGCATATTAAAGGGTAGTTTCAACATTTTTTTAAGACTGTCCTAAATATCAAAAGAAAGAGTTTGTGTTGGTGTTGGCAGCCTCGGAACAAGTCGAGTAGACAGAGGAGGACTAGACGTTGACTCATACTTTGTCTCATCTTACTTTCATATCATAATAAATCAAGCTGAGATGATCAGACAGGTGATTGTGATTGAGAGATTGTTAAACTATGCTAGCAATGAACTAATCCTGCTCGGCCGCTGATAAAGTCCCCTTCATTCATTATGATACTGAAGTTAAATAAGACAAAGTATAAGTCTGTGTGTGGCAGTTTGTACAATTTGTTTATAGCTAAAATCTATAAAAATATAAATTATACCAATCCTTTGTTTAATGATTTATGAACAATTATAATAGCAGCTGATGGCTTATAAGAAATTGAGAAACATGATTAACAACTTACTTTTACATTTATCACTGTAGTCATGACGGCTTCTTAAAAAGTGACAAACATGTCATCGTTTATTAATGACATTTTTTGACTTCCTGTTGAGCAAAAGGACTAAAAAGGCAAAGAAAGTTTGACGCTGGAGGAGGATTTCCTACAACCTGACAACCCCAAAAGGTCTCATTAAAGACTTATAAATTATTTATAAAGGATCAGCAAATTACTTCATTAAAATTACTTATTAACATTTAATTAAATGTTTTATAAAGTATAAAGTGGAAGGAAAACTTAATTCACATCTGTCAGGGTTCCTGCAGGGTTCATCAAGTTACATTTAAGACTTTTAGAGATAAAAAAAGTAGTTTAACACTTATTTTTACCGTCCGAAGCATCAAAGTGTGATAGTGAACCAGCAGGGACGATATGGCCTAGAATTATTAATCATTATATTACATCTTTTTACTGCTTCCTTGCAGTATATAACTAATTCCTAATGATACAGTTAATTAAATCAATGGGACATGGACTTGGATAGGCAGCACAAGATGGATAAATGGCTTCACATATCAAAAATAATCAATTCATTCATTCTTTCTACTAATAAAGACACTTGCTGAAGTAGTGCTGATTAAACTGTCCCCTTATTTGTTCATGGGTGTAAAACGTCTCCTGACAATCAGATACAAAAACATTTTATAGCATTATTTTATAGATAACATTATTGCTTTATGTCAGGTAAGACAAAATAATACATTTTTTATACATAAAATTAAAGACTTAAAACACTTTCTAAGATCTTTTTTTGTTTTTTAAGACTTTCCAGCCCTTTCAGATGTTTTAAATTTGGCAAAACTCACAACGATTGTTCAGTACAATCATTAATAATTAGGACGTGTATTTGTGTTGGTAGCACCTTAAGAATTCATCTGGAAGTTTATGGACTTCTTGTATAAATAAATGCATAATAAAGATGAATAAATGTGCTGGAACAAAACAGTCAAAAGGTCAGTTAGGTTGCACGCAGCGGCACCTTCGAGACAAACGTCCACTGGGAGACATGATTCATTCAGGAGTCGAACTCTGGCTGCCGCTCGATCAGGATAGTCGTGTCGTTTCCTCTCCTGGTGCTCGGATCCAGCCAGGAAACTCCCAGAGCGATCAGACATAACCACGACTGCAGCAGACACAGAGAGATTCAACATTTACTTCATTTTTTTTGTCTTTGCTCATTTTTCTTACTTTGTTTTAAAGGACAGGTTCACAATTCATGTAGTCAGGTGTCCATATGAACAGTGAAAGAGTTTTTCCTCGCTGTAATCATTCCTGCTGTTCATGCTGACTATTAAAAGATCTTCAAATGTGCTTTAATGGAAGTGATGGCGGATCCACAGTGAGGCCACACAGTCATTTAAAAGTTGATGTGAAGCTTATATGAGGCTTCAGCAATCTGAGTTAGTCCATATAAAGTAGATATCTGCCACATTTACAGTCTTTTTAGCATCAGATTCCCTCTTTGCGTTTCCCTGTTGAGCTGTGGTGGAAGTATAGGAACAAAAAGAGAGACTTTGGCACTAAAAACACTGTAACGTTGAAATATATCTACTTGTTTTGACTCATTTGGACGGCTGAAGTTTCATATTACCGTCAGATAAACTGTTAAATACATTTTTGCCCAGAAGGAGGACTGTGGATTTTGTCCCCCATCACTTACATTGTAAGATCTTCTAATGGTCAGTATGAACAGGAGGAATGATTACAGCAAGAAAACCTCTTTCAATGTTTAATACAGACTTCAAAAATTGTGAACCTGTCCCTTAATATACTTGATTTGACTCATTTGGACGACTGAAGCTTCATATTACCGTCAGATAAACTTTTTTAAATACATTTTTGCACAGAAGGAGGACTGTGGATTTTGTCCTCCATCACTTATACTGTAAGTGTATTATGAAGGGATCTTCCAACAGTCAGTATGAAGAGGAGGAATGATTACAGCAAGAAAAACAGGTTCAATGATCATTTGGTCTCCTCACTGTTGTTTTAAGACTTGAAAAATTGTGAGCCTGACCTTTAATAATAATTCATCTTATCATTTATATTTACTTCCTTCTCTTTCTCCCACTCATACACATACACTCATATACATGTGTGGACTATAAAACAAGTTAATAATCATTATCATTAGAATTATAGCATGTATAATGACTACAGTTTTGCTTTTGTTTCCCTTCTTTTGTCAGTCCGTCCATCTGTTTTTGCTATGATGTAACATAATATAATACGTTTCATGAGTCATCGCTGTCCTTTGTGTGTCCTTGCATATTATATCACTTCTTTTTTAGCCATACGTGTGAAGTCTTTTTCTTTTTCTGTTGTTTTGTATCAATCAAAAGACACAGAAAGATTATAATATGTTGATTTCTGTATGAGTGATGTGACTTGACTGTGTAATGATGCTTTAAAAAAAAGGGAAAATCTGAGACGGCTGATGGTTTTAATTAACTGTAGTACTTGAGGATGAAGTCATTGGAAGCAGGAGGTTTATGTTTAGCGTATCGAAGCTCAAACCACAGTCCAATCTGTTGTGTCACCTACCAAATATCCCACAAACGTCAGGTACGCTATGGAGAGGAACGCCGCCAGCACGTAGAGCCACACACTGTTGAGCGCCGTCACGTAAACCACGACGAAGTACATGTTGATGCAACACACGATCAGGATGACGACTCCTCCGCCGATCTTAAACACTCTGCAGGAAGAAGAGAAAAAACCTGTTTAACCCTCCTGTTGTCCTCAGGTCAAGGAAGGACTTAAGGAGGAAAAGAGGAAGGAAGGAAGGAGAGAAGGAAGGAAGGAAGGACAGGGGTAAGGAGGGAGGGAGGGAGGAAAGGGAGGAAAGGAAGGAAGGAAGAAAAGGAGGAAGGAAAGAAGTAAGGATGAAAACAGGAAGGAATTTAGGAGAGAAGGATGGGAGGGAGGAAGGAAGGAAGGAAGGAAAGGATTAATGAGGAAAAGAGGAAGGAATTTAGGAGAGAAGGAAGGGAGGAAGTAAAGGAGGAAGGGAGGAAGGAAGCAAGGAATAAAGGAAGGAAAGGAGTAAGGAGGGAAGGAAGGGAGGAAAGGAAGGAAGGGAGGAAGGAAGCAAGGAATGGAGGAAGGAAAGGAGTAAGGAGGGAAGGAAGGAAGGAAGGAAGGAAGGAAGGAAAGGAGTAAGGAGGGAGGGAGGGAAGGAGGAAGGAAAGGAGGAAGGAAGGAAGGAAGGAAGGATGGAAGGATGGAAGGAGGAGGGAGCAAAGAAAGAGGGAAGAAGGAAGGAAAGAAGGAACAGGTAAAAGAGAGATGGGGTCAATTTGACCCGGGAGGATGACACAAGGGTTAAAAACCCTGAACATCAGAGCGGCATCATTTTAATTATTCGTGTGTTACGATCCAAATAAAAACTTACAATCCGTTGGCGAACTCGCTCATGAGAGACGGTAAACTGGTGAAAGTCAGGACGGGAATGAGGGCGAATGGCAGCTGTGAGAGAAGGAAACGTCACATCTCAAATATCACAACACATATTTTTCTTAGTGGACACAAAAATAGTAAAAATAGTAAAAATGCTTCATTATCGTAGTTATTTGATTAAAAACAAGATTGATTGTCATTCATCACCCTGTTAAATGTTGTGACTGGCTGAACAGACCAGTACAAGCTGAACACCAGTATACCCTTGTCCCATTTTTTATTGAATCAATTTGGTTTTCATTTTCTTTATTCCCATTTTTTATAAATTTGCATTTTATTCCATTATTTTGTTTTATTCATTCATTTGTTTCCCCCTCTTTACTTTTTACCCAGTAGAGCTCTGGGATCTACTGACTCAGGTCAGATAGTTGAGCCCAGAGCTCTGAGATCTACTGACTCAGGTCAGATAGTTGAGCCCAGAGTTCAAACTAAACATGATGAAGCAGCTTTTACACAACTGGAACAAACTACCAGCAGAACTGAAATCATTTTTAAATCCAGGTTAAAAACACTTGTCTTCTCCTGAGCTTATGATTGAGCTCTTTTAATCCTCCTGTTGTCCTCAAGTCAAGGAAGGAAGGGAAGGCAGGAAGGAAGGAAGGAAGGAAGGAAGGAAGGAAGGAAGAAAAGGAGGGAGAGAGGAAAGGAATGAAGGAAGGGAGGAAAGAAGGAAGGTAGGAGAGAGGAAGGAAGGAAGGATGGAAGGAAAGAAGGATGGAAGGAAGGAAGGAAGGGAGGAAGAAAAGGAGGGAGAGAGGAAAGGAAAGAAGGAAGGGAGGAAGAAAGAAGGAACGGAGGGGGAAGGAAGGAATGGAAGGAAGTAAGGAAGGAAGGAAGGAAGGAAGGAAGGAAGAAAAGGAGGGAGAGAGGAAAGGAAAGAAGGAAGGGAAGAAAAGGAGGGAGGAAAGGAAGGAAGGAAGGAAGGAAGGAAGGAAGGAACAGTCAAAACAGACGGGGTCAATTTGACCCGGGAGGACGACAGGAAGGTTAAAGCACTTTACATTTTAATCTTTCATTTGCACTCTATGTCCTTTTAATGATTTTAAAGCTAATCATTATTTTATGCTGCAATCTTATATTTAATGCTCTATTCTAGCATTTTATTTCTCTCTTATTAGGAGTGTGGGGGGGGGGGGGGGGGGGCTAATTGTATGTTTTAATGTTTCTCAAATTACATGTTTTTCTGTTTTATGTAAAGCACATTGAGTTGCCATTGTGTATGAAATGCGCTATATAAATAAAACTGCCTTGCCTTCTATTCATGTATTTTAGTTTTTCAGTATTTATTTTTCTTTAGTTCACAGATGAGATAAAAGATCCGTCTCCTTGTATTTCAGACTATAAGAACAAACCGAAAAGATAAAGAGTTACTAGATGAAAGCGACTTAAGAGGCGATATACACAAGAAAGATAAAACTGACGAAAGGTAGAGAGATGATGGTGAAAGCTCGGATGAAGCTGGCATGAAACGGTTTTTAACCCTGAGTCTGACCTGCATGCTCTGCAACACGTTGAGAAAGTCGTTCATGCCCGTCAGGCGATGCACGTCCTGGAAGATGGCCACCAGCAGGGTCGGCGTGATGGCGATGGAGCGGGTCAGCAACACCCGAGCGAAACGCGACCAGCGCAGATTCAAGAAACCCTAAAAGGGGAGAGGAGAGGAGAGGAGAGGAGGAGACAAATGAGATTGAAAGTAAGGAGAAGAGAGGAGGGGAGAGGAGAGGAGAGGAAAGGAAAGGAAAGGAGAGGAGAGGAGAGGAGAGAAGAGGAGAGGAGAGGAGAGGAGAGGAGAGGAGAGGAGAGGAGGAGACAAATGAGAGGAGAAGTAAGGAGAAGAGAGGACAGGAGAAGAGAGGAGAGGAGAGGAGAGGAGAGGAGAGGAGGGGAGAGGAGAGGAGGAGACAAATGAGAGGAGAAGTAAGGAGAAGAGAGGACAGGAGAAGAGAGGAGAGGAGAGGAGAGGAGGGGAGAGGAGAGGAGGAGACAAATGAGAGGAGAAGTAAGGAGAAGAGAGGGCAGGAGAAGAGAGGAAAGGAAAGGAGGAGACAGATGAGAGTGGAAGTGAGGAGAAGAGAGAAGGAGAGGAAAGGAAAGGAGAGGAAAGGAGGGGGAAGGAGACAAATGAGAGGGGAAGTAAGGAGAGGAGAGGAGAGGAGAGGAGAGGAAAGGAGCAGAGAGGAGAGGAGAGGAGAGGAGCAGAGAGGAGAGGAGAGGAGAACGCATCAGGCTGTGACATTTACTAGAAAGCTGAACTTGTTTATCACTTTTTCAGCAAAGCAAACGAATAAGGATGAAACACAGACAGAGAGTTTTTGATGGAAAGGCCACAAATAAGAATTCAGCAAAACTGATGTAGGAGAAAATATCTAAAATATCTACTCCATTACTCTATGCTGTGTGAGTGTGAGTGTGTCAGTATTTTGTGCACATTCCCTCCTCCTCCCTCTCCTCCTCCTCCCTCCTCTCTTCTCCTCCCTCCTCTCTTCTCCTCCCTCCTAATTCTCCCTCATCCTCCTCCTCCTCCATCCTCTCCTCCCTATACTCCTCTCTCCTCTTCCCCCCTCCTCCCCTCATCCTCCTCTCTCTTCCTCTCTCCTCCTCCCTCCTTCTCTCTCCTACTTTCTCCTCCTCCCTTCTTCTCCCTTCTTCTCCTCTCTCCTCCTCTCTCCTCCCCACTCCTCCTTCCTCATGTTCTCCACCTCCCTCCACCTCTCTCCTCCTCTCGGCTCTCTCCTCCTCTCTCCTCCTCTCTCCTCCACTGACCTCCATGACGAACTGGCCAGAGTACGTTCCCGTCATGGTGGAGCTCTGTCCAGCTGCGAGGATCCCCACGGCCCAGATGTAGAGCGCGGCCGGGCCAAAGAAACAGCCGAGGACTACTCCCTGCCGCAGACACACACACAGTATGAGACAGAAAACAAGAACAGTCACAGAACTTCAGTAAAAACAAGAGAGATTTTCAATTTATAGCTGCTAATAAATATTCTTATATTAACTCTTACGTACTGTTCTGGGTCAAATCTGACCCGTATCTACTGACATGTCTTTTAGTTAACCCTCCTGTCTTCCTCCCGGGTCAAATTGACCCCATCTCTCTTTTGACTGTTCCTTCTTTCCTTCCTTCCTTCCTTCCTTCCTTCCTTCCTCTTTTCCTTCTCTCCTTACTTCTCTTTTCCTCCCTCCCTCCTTACTCCTTTACTTCCCGTCTTTCCTTCCTTCCTTCCTTCCTTTCTCTTTCTTTAATTTTTCCTTCGTTCTTCCCCTCCTTCCTTCCTTCTCTCCTCAGCTCCTTTCTGTTTTCCTTCCTCCCTCACTTCCTTTGTTTTCCTTCCTCCCTCCTTCTCTCCTTCCTTCCTTCCTCCTTTCCTTCTCTCCTTACTTCTCTTTTCCTCCCTCCCTCCTTACTCCCCCATTCCTTCCTTCCTTTCTTCATTCATTCATTCTCTCCTTACTTCCTTCCTGTCTTCCTCCTTCCTACCTCCCTTTCTTCTCTCCTCTTTTCCTCCCTCCCTCCTTACTCCTTTACTTCCTCATTCCTTCCTTCCTTCCTCAGTCCTTCCTTGACCTGAGGACAACAGGAGGGTTAAATGAATAGTTAATAGTTTTAATAAGATAGTAGTTATGAGGAGTGAAGATCGATGGCTCTAATGATTATACAATAAACCCCACAGCTCCATAAAGTTCTTGTTAGTTAGAGTTTCAATAAAATAACATTTAAATAATTATTGCTATGTTATATTTTCTTGTCTTAGGTAAAATAGGACTTGATATTGTGTGATAGTAGATGTTTTTCGTCCATAAATGAGTGGTGTAAAACCTAAAAAATACACTCTCTCTGCTCTCTGAGACATTAATTAAGGTTTAATCACATTTATTGATCAGTCAGATCGACTATTGATGCTTTATAAACACATCTGTGGTTCATAGTTTGGTAAAGACACTTTTTATGAGGGTTAATATTCTAGTTAATATACTGCGATGGTAGACTATGATCAGCATGTAAGAGTTAAGAAGGTATCAAAAGATAATTTGTAGGAGCTCTAAGAAGCTTTTTACTGTCCTTTGTTCTGGTTTTATCGCCCTAAACTTTGTTGTTCTGGTTCATTCCTGATACTTTCATTACTGTCAGTGTTGTTTCCAAAACACATTGGACATCTGTTTTCAGTGAAAAAGCTCTAAAAACTTCACTGTACACAACCTTTCCAGCAGCTGTAGAGTAGCTGGTGAACATAATGCAGCTAATAGAAGCTAAAAGGTCAGATATTTCCCTCAGGAGTCGGAGGAGACTAAAAACAGAGCAAAAAGGAGAGTGAATATTGGACTTACTCATCACAACTCTAAATGTTGCTGCAGGATGTGCGAAGTCCCGTACAATAATAATAATGTGTGTGTAATAAAGAACAAATGAACATTTTATAGGTCAGGATTATTATTTTATTGTCCCATGCTTTCAATGTCTGCTTTATAAATACAGAGTCTGACTAACGGAGGGAAAGTTTACGACACTCATGAAGGATGATTATAGCTGCACCTTGATGACACTGAATGTTTTTCTTTCTTGATTCCTGATAGCGTCGATGCTTTTACTCTCTTATTATAATAACAGGCGGTGATGATAGTTGGGAATAAAAACTGCACCCAGTGTTTGTTATACGGGTCAATGAGGTTGTTTGTGTCCATGTGGTTTAGTCAAATTTAAAAGAGGTTAAAATGTGAAAATAAACGTATTAATAACTTCTTCACATTCTTTTTTTGTGGACTCAGCATAAAATTCTGCTTTTAATCCATTTTAAGAGAATATATTAGAGGATTATGTTAAAAATGTCTAAGTGGTGTAACCATAAAAACTTTGTACCAAATAATTCAACTTGCTTAAAAACAGTAAATTCTCAATAAAACACCATATCAACTAGTTTGGCATGATCTTACATTATAACTTTTATATTAAATAAAGCTAATGGAATACTATTGTTCTAAATATTACATTTAATCTGGGTAACCATGGAGATCAGGAAACATTTACATTTATATAATCCTCCTGTTGTCCTCGAGTCAAGGAAGGAAGTTAGGAAGGGAGGAAGAAGGGAGGAAGAAGCAAGGAAAGGAGGAAGGAAAGGAGGAAGGAAGGTAGGAGGGAGGGAAGGAAGGAAGGAAGGAAGGAAAGGAAAGGAGGGAGGAAGGAAGGAAGGAAGGAAGGAAGGAGAGAGGAAAGGAAGGAAGGAAATGAGGGAGGGAAGGAAGGAAGGAAGGAAAGGAGGAAGGAAGGAAGGAAAGGAAGGAAAGGAAGGAAGGAGGGAAGGAAAGAAGGACAGAAGGAAGGAAGGAAGGAAGGAAGGAAGGAAGGAAGGAAGGAAGGAAGGAAGGAAGGAAGGATCCGTATCAGTATAAGTCCTCTTAAATACACTGTAGGTGATAAAATATTTAATATTTATCATTCTTTTGTGGTTACACCATTTGACATTTTCAGGAGCATTCAGTCTTACTTTTGGTTAAAAAATGGTGCAAATGTCATTTCAAATGATATAAAACCAACAAAAATGCAAAATATACATTTTAACAAACCCAATGCTGCGTTTAAAACTATTTTTAAAGATATGTTTTAATTGCTCATCTTGCCAACCCTTATTTGTCACTGATCTTTAGAGTGAAAAAATAGTCTATACTGAAGACATATATGATGGTTCCCACACTTATTTTTACCTGTAGTCTTAATTTTGTTATTTTAACTTATTTCTAGTGTTTCTACAGCTTCTTATTAAATGTGATTATGTTCAGTATACATTTCACCTTACTGAATATCACTTTTTGCTCTCACTGTTAGTTAACTTGCTGTTGTTGAACTCACTCCTTTGTAGATGTCCACCTCCAGAGTCTTATCATCCACAGGGAAAAGGTCTGTGTGAGGACTTCCTGATTGATTGCAGACTTTATGCTGGAATCAAAAACACACAAAAAACATCTGTATCACAGCAGCCAAAAAAAAAGAAAAAAAACACCGTCATGAAATTTCCCCCAGCTTGAAATTTCACTTTTCTCACGTCACGAGGGCTGAAATACTCACCACCTCTGAGTTTGTGCGTCCGTAGAAAGCCTCGGCAAAGACAGCCACCACAAACACGTTGATGAGGAACGAGAGGAAGAGCGCCATGGTCGACTCGATGAAGAAATATTTGTTGGCCTCTCTCACTTCTTTCTTGTTCGTCCGATCCACTTCTCGAGACTGAAAAAAAAGGACATTTGGACGCACCGATTAGCTGATTCTGTCTTTGGTTATTGCTCCTGATAACTTTCACTCAGCGATCAGGCAGAACCTCGATGCCTTTTATCCTTCTCAGTCTAGTCTGCATGATCTCGTTGTGTGATTTCTGACCAATGCATGAGTTCTGATGCTTATATTAGGACAATGATCATGTTTCTTTCACTTAAGAAGCTGCCAACTCAAATCTGTTGTGTCAAGAGCTGAATTATAGATGCTAATACTTGACTTTATCTCATCATGTTTGATTTGCTAATTCTCTTTTTACCCTTTTTTAAAAATAAATCTTCCTTGGTACGCTTATAAAGCTTAAAAAATGCTGCTGATCACCACTTAACACGATCCAACAGATGGTCACACGTATTTTAACTAAATAACCAGGATCTATGGTAAATGGTAAATGGACTGTACTTACATAGTGCCTTTCACCCATTCACCCATTCATACACATTCATACACTGATGTTGAAGTTCATTCACATTCATTTATTTGGGGTTAAGTGTCTTGCCCAAGGACACATTGAGGACTATGGACTGGAGGAACCGGGAATCGAACCGTCAATCTTCCAATTGGAGGACGACCGCTCTACCTCCTGAGTCACAGCCGCTGCCGTCTACATTATATCGTGGACCATCTGCACCCCCACGCCACAAGCCAAGCACTTAGATCCCATCTAACTGGAGTCTTCTAAGTTTCCCTCTGACTTATTTTAAGACTCAGAGAGATCGTGCTTTCCAGTCGGCATCACCTGAACTTTCTCCCTAAAAGTGTCTGAGGTGTCTGAACTCATAAAAACCCATCAGACAGACATTTAGGGAGCATTATTCATTCATGTTGTGTTTTTTTGTGTGTATGTGTGAAATGACTGGATAGATATGACATAAAAGAAATGTCACATCTATCCATCATTAGCTGATCGCACCTTGACGAGAGCGGAGTGGAGGTAAATGTTGTGAGGCATGATGACGGCTCCGACGATGCCCACCGCCTGGGCCAGCTGGACCGGACCGCAGTCCTTGCAGTACGGCACAAACATCCCCATCAGCAGCTGGCCTTGGTCTGGACCCACCATCACATACTGGCAGAGGAAAAAATTATATATGGGTCATATGTTGCTTTTATAGATTGTTAATGTCGTATTTATGTCTTAAGTTGTTTTTGTCTTAACCCTCATATCGTCCTCCCGGGTCAAATTGACTCCCGTTTTGACTGTTCTTTCTTTCCTCCCTTCCTTCTTTCCATCTGTCCTTCCTTTCTTCCTTCCTTCCTTCAATCTGTCCTTCCTTCCCTCCCTCATTCCTTCCTTCCTTCCTTCTGTCCTCCCTTCTTTCCATCTGTCCTTTCTTTCTTCCTTCCTTCCTTCAATCTGTCCTTCCTTCCCTCCCTCATTCCTTCCTTCCTTCCTTCTGTCCTCCCTTCTTTCCATCTGTCCTTCCTTCCCTCCTTCCTTCCTTCCTTCCCTCATTCCTTCCTTCCCTCCTTCCATCCTTCCTTCCTTCCCTCCTTCCTTCCTTCTTTCCTCCCTTCCTCCTGTCCTCCCTCCCTCCCTCCTTCTTTCCTTCCTTCCTCCCTTCTTTCTTTCCTCTTTCCTTTCTCCCTCTCTCCTTCCTTGTTCCCTCCCTCCCTCCTACCTTCCTTCTTCCTCCCTCCCTTCCTTCCTCCTTTCTTCCTTCCTTTCCTTCCCCCTTCCTTCTTTCCTCTGTCCTTCTTTCCTTCCTTCCTCCTTTCCTTCCTTATTAAAAAACCTTCACTGACTCATACACAACTTCAAAAGCAAGTCGAGACATATTTGAAATATAACTGCGAGCTGAGTCTGGATGCACAATGTGTAACCAGAAGCATGAGAAGATTTTACACCACCTGCTGAATGATTGACACCGAGAGAGAGCGGAAGTCTGATGTGTGGTGAGATATTTAAAGGATAAGATCACAATATTTCAAGCCAGTTAGCCCAAATGAACACTGAAATGGTTTTCTTCTTCCTGTAATCATTCCAGTAACGCTTAAATAAGCAGCAACCAATGATTTATCCCCTGTGGTTATAATTTTTAGATGTTTATTAGAGTATATAATGAGCCACACTGTGGGAGAGCAAATAGGCTTTTTTTACTGTCTGTCATACTGTGTTTATTTTAGAAACACACGGGCATAAGAAAACAGTGTTTAACCCTCCTGTTGTCCTCAGGTCAAGGAAGGGAGGAAGGAAGGAAATAAAGGAGTAGGGAGGGAGGAAGGAAAGGAGTAAGGAGGGAGGAAGGAAGTAAGGAGATAAGGAAGGAAGGAAAGGAGTAAGGAGGGAGGGAGGGAGGGAGGAAGGAATGAAGGAGAGCAGGAAGGAAGTAAGGAAAAGAGTAAGGAGGGAGGGAGGAAGGAAGTAAGGAGAGAAGGAAGGAAAGGAGTAGGGAGGAAGAGAGGAAGGGAGGAAGAGAGGAAGGAAGGAAGGGAGGGAGGAAGGAAGTAAGGAGAGAAGGAAGGAAAGCAGTAGGGAGGAAGAGAGGAAGGAAGAAAGGGAGGGAGGGAGGAAAGAAAGAAGCAAGGATGGAAGGAAGTGAGGAAAGAAGTATGGAATGAGGGGAAGAACAAAGGAAAAATTAAAGAAAGAGGAGAGAATAAAAATGAGTAACTTTGCAACTTCTCATTGATCGTAATTAAAATTATTTTTCTAATATAAAATTTAATATAAAAGAAATACTAAATAAATATATAACAATATATGCACAGCCTCAACCGAGAGGCATCATATCTTTGCACAGCAGTCGTCAAAAAGGATAAAGCACAATAATAAAAGCCCCAGAGCTTATTTCCATTGTGGTCCTTTGGGTGTAGGTGTGTGTTAGAGTGAATACATGAGCACAATAAGTAAGTTAATGTAAGTGTATGTATGTGTGTGTGTGTGTGTGTGTGTGTGTGTGTGTGTGTGTGTGTGTGTGTGTGGGCGGATATGCAGCAGAGAGAAGGCTGCAGTATAATACTTATTCAGAACAAGGTGTCCTACCAATTCAATAAATCTATACTACAACATAAATAGGATAAAAAGACATACTTGCATACATATAATAGCTTTAAATATGAAATATACAAGCTCTATAATTGTTAACCCTCCTGTTGTCCTCAGGTCAAGGAAGGACAGAAGGAAGGAAGGAAAGAAGTAAGGAGGGAGGGAGGGAGGGAGGAAAGGAGGAAGGACGAAAAGAGGAAGGAAGGAAGGGAGGGAGGAAGGAAGGAAAGGAGTAAGGAGGGAGGGAGGGAGGAAGGAAGGAAAGGAGTAAGGACGAAAAGAGGAAGGAAGGGAGAAAAGGAGGAAGGGAGGAAGGAAGGAAAGAAGGAAAGAAGGAAAGGAGTAAGGAGGGAGGGACGGAGGAAAGGAGGAAGGGACGAAGGGACGAAGGAAGGAAGGAAGGAAAGGAGTAAGGAGGGAGGGACGGAGGAAGGGAGGAAGGAAGGAAAGGAGTAAGGACGAAAAGAGGAAGGAAGGGAGGAAGGGAGGAAGGACGGAAGGAAGGAAAGAAAGAAAGGAGTAAGGAGGGAGGGAGGGAGGAAGGAAGGAAGGAAGGATGGAAGGAGGAGGGAGCAAAGAAAGAGGGGAGGAGGGGAAGAAGGAAGGAACAATTAAAGAAAGAGGGAAGAAGGAAGGAACAGTCAAAAGAGAGATGGGGTCAATTTGACCCGGGAGGACGACAGGAGGGTTAAACTGGACAATAATTGACTTACTGTCGTCTGTATTTGAACCAAAATGCTCAATAATCATTTCTTTGATATATTTATGCATGCAGACGGATGTTTGTACCTCATATCCGAATGTGATCGCCATGATAGTGATGAGCAAACCAAAAAAGGCTTCCAGCTTCCTCAGGCCTGCAGAGGAAGGAGACGAGGATGTTTTATTTAAATTTTTAAAAATAAATAAATAAATAAATAAAAATCGATTCATGTATGAGAATCAATTTTTAAAAATCGGCAGAAAAAAATCACAATTAATATAAAAATCAATTTTTTTGGCCCAGCCCTATATAGTTCACTGTCATTTTTAAAAGATGCCCAGCAGACTACGATCACGACCTACCATATTTGTCCAAGAAGAGGAAGACGAATGTGTCGATGATGGTGATGAGGACGCCGCCCCACAAGGGTATCCTGTCAGTGAAAACACACACACACACACACACACACACACACACACACACACACACACACACACACACACACACACACACACACACACACACACACACACAGTTAAAATAATGGACACCACAGAGGTAATGATGCTATTTTAAAGGCCCCTCATCATCACACTGTGACTTTTGTCCCAGCGGATCTTTAAACTGATGTTGTGTCCGTTCACCTGCCAGAGGAGAGGAGGTTGAACGCGATGGCACAGCCGATGACCTCCTGCATGTCTGAGCCGATGATCGCCACCTCCACCATCAACCACAGCATGATACGAGGCACCTGGACGGAAGAAAGAAGAAAACAAGTTCATGTGTCATGTGATGTTATATTCAGTGTTATTTAAGCCTGGGCAATTAATCCAAAAATAATCAAAACCAACATTTAGAAACTCTAATTGACTTAATCTTGCTCATGTCAGTTAATCGCGGTGTTCACTGTTGCCATGACAACAAAGGTTGCATATCTTTAAAGGAATTTGAAAAATTGTCTCCAGTGATCATTTTAACCCAAACCATGATCTTTACATAGTTCTGATCAAGTAAACTAGACATTAACCACAGCTTCCTTCCTTCCTTCCTTCCTCCCTCCTTCTCTCTTTCGTTCCTTCCTCTCTTTACTCCCTTCCTTCTGTCCTCCTTCTTTCCTTCCCTCCTTCCTTTCCTCTGTCCTTCTTTCCTTCCTTCCTTCCTCCTTTATATATTTTGTTATGATACGTTAGTGCTATTCCCATCCGAGTCCGTGGTGCCATGTTATCAACATCCGGGGTCTGTAGGTTGACCTCCTAACCTCTCATAGATAACCTCTGATCTGGATGATGTCATCAGCCCGGTTTATCATTGAGCGGAAATGATATACGGATATACGCGGCGCTCCACTGGAGCTAATTTCGTCCAACGACTCCAAATGACACCAAAGTTGTCTGGGTGAGTAAATGATTGTATTTTATGCTAGAAATAAGGTCCAGGTTGTAAAAAACGGTAATTACCCTTTAAAGCAGAAGTCCATAAAATCAGGTTTCTTATGTATTTTCAGTGAGTTGCTTCCAGCGTTTTCTGCACATAATGAATTCTGTATGAATATGTGTGTTGTTCTTGTTGTTTTAAGTACTGTATATGTGTCTTTTCTATGTTTCTATTTATGCTCTGGATGCATAATACACTTCCCCTTGTGGACAATAAATATCTATCTATCTTTACATGATTAACAATAAGAAGCTTGACTCTTAGCTTAAAAAATAGATCTGTGTATATAAATACTCGCTGGAATGGACAGGAAATACAAATATTTAACCTCTTTAACCCTCCTGTTGTCCTCAGGTCAAGGAACGACAGAAGGAAGGACAGAAGGAAGGAAGGAAAGAAGTAAGGAGGGAGGGAGGGAGGAAAGGAGGAAGGGAGGAAGGGAGGGAGGAAGGAAGGAAGGAAGGAAGGAAGGAAGGAAGGAAGGAAGGAAGGAAAGGAGTAAGGATGAAAAGAGGAAGGAAGGAAGGAAGGAAGGAAGGAAGGAAGGAAGGAAAGGAGGAAGGGAGGGAGAAGGAAGGAAGGAAGGATGGAAGGATGGAAGGAGGAGGGAGCAAAGAAAGAGGGGAGGAGGGGAAGAAGGAAGGAAAAATTAAAGAAAGTGGGAAGAAGGAAGGAACAGTCAAAAGAGAGATGGGGTCAATTTGACCGGGGAGGATGACACCACGAGGGTTAACTGTGTCACACAAGAAATGACCAGAGTCTTAAACTCTACACACTGAAAACCTTAAATCCTAAAGCCTCTTAAAATGTGTCCAGAAGAAGTTGCAGAAAGCATTTTGTGGTTTTAAAACAAAAGAGAGAACAAAAATAATAAAGGAGGATGGTCACATGATGTTTAGCCATGTGTTCAACAGTTGCTTTTCCTCATCAAGGTATTAGTGACGCAAACAAGCTTTTTTATACAAGCTGGATTTAGAAATATATCCTCATTAATGATTCATGAAGTATGGATATAACAGATTCCACATTTCCCTCAGTGTTTTGATAACTGTTGCAGGCTATCATTTGGCTTTGATTTATTTATTCTTGATTATACAATCCAAGGATTACAGAGGCTGAAACAACAGCGCTTGAAATGCTGCTTACGCAATCAAGGCACTTACAGTAAATCAGGACTATTTCTGCTTTACAGCCTCGAGATTTCTCCATTACCGCATCTGGACCAGCCGCAGTGTAATTTCACGCTAAAGTGAAGCTAGCACAGTGTTGTCCAGGAATAGCATAGAGCTGAGATCACTGCTATACACACACATCTATATATATATATATATATATATATATATATATATATATATATATATATATATATATATATATATATATATATATATATATATATATATATATATATATATATACATAAAAGAACAGGTAGAGTTCTTGGGTGCCCTGGCAGAAATGTTTAACCCTCCTGTTGTGCTCCCGGGTCAAATTGACCCCATCTCTTTTGACTGTTACTCACTTCCTTCCTTGTCTCCTTACTTCCTTCCTCTTTTCCTCTTTTCCTCTTTCCTTCCTTCCTTCCTCTTTTCCTCTTTCCTTCCTTCCTTCCTTCTGTCCTTTTCTCCTTCCTTCCTTCCTCTTTTCCTCCTTCCTTCCTTCCTTCCTCATTACTTCTTCCATCTCCTTCCTTCCTTCCTCTTTTCCTCCTTCCTTCCTTCCTTCCTTCCTTCCTCCCTTCCGTCCTTCTCTCCTTCCTTCCTTCCTTCCTTCCTCATTCCTTCTTTCCTCTCCTTACTTCCTTCCTCTTTTCCTCCTTCCTTCCTCATTCCTTCCTTCCTCTTTTCCTCCTTCTTTCGTTACTTCCTTCCTTCCTCATTTCCTTTTTTCTCACTTTCTTCCTTCCTTCCTTCCTCACTTCCTTCCTTCCTTCCTTGACCTGATCACAACAGAAGGGTTAAGGAACTTGTTCTAATAAATGTTCAAAAAAATAAAATAAAAAGGACAGGTAGGCTCACAGTGTGGTACTGGCGGTTGCAGACTTCGGCCAGGTGCATCCCCGTGACGACGCCAAGCCGGGCCGCCAGCCTCTGCAGCAGCAGGCCGATGATTGTGGCTACCAGCAGCACCCACAGGAGCTAGACGGGGACGACAAGGAGAACAGAGGCAACATCTGTTAAATCATCCATCTGTGCTCACTTACCCCTTTTTTTAAAATCAGACTTCATAGATATTTGTGGAGAATCTAAAGATGATAAAGTAAGTCTAGTCTTCTTATGTCATGCTCTTCCTGAGGCTTTATTGTAATCTGTGTCAGGTGAATGCACCGATATTCATTACTGGGACATTATCAGTATAAAAACACTTGGCCATTAGTCTGACTGGCAAAGAGATA
Source organism: Scomber japonicus (assembly GCF_027409825.1). Taxonomy (NCBI): domain Eukaryota; kingdom Metazoa; phylum Chordata; class Actinopteri; order Scombriformes; family Scombridae; genus Scomber; species Scomber japonicus. Next base: position 28,867,162 of record NC_070581.1, on the reverse strand, counting down.
ACTAAAATATGTGAACAGATTTCCAAATAATTGCATTAGTCTGTCTGAACACGCAACGCCTCTCTTCAATCAGCTCAAGATTGTATAATTATGCTCTTTTTTTTTTTTTTTTTTTTTTTTTTTTTTTTTTTTTACATTTTGGGCTTTTTCCCCCAGTTGGTGGCAGAGAGGCTGACAGGAAATAAGTGGAGAGCGAGAAATATGAATGACATGCAACAAAGGTCCCTTGTTGGACTAGAACCAGGGACATTTTTTACATAAATAAAGACCAAACTTATATTTTTATTTTCAAATTTTTTTGCATCAGTCTGCTTCCCTATCTTTGTCTCATAAAAGCATCTTAACAGCCTAATGATACAATATACATAGAGAGGCTAAAACAACTGTCCGATGCAAGTATCACAGTAGCGAATGCAACACGTGTCCCTAATACATTATATTGTGAATGCACCAATATTCATTACTGGGACATTATCAGTATAAAAACAATTTTATACTGGCCATTTGTCTGACTGGCAAACAAAAAGCATCTTAACGGCCATAACGGTGATGTACACAACTTTAATACTCCAGCTGTTGTTGATTCAGGGAAACACTCATTCACTCAAACACATTCATACGGGCTGAAAGGATTTAACCCTTTCATGCATGAATTATGATAACCTCAGTCTGGATTTTTTTTTTTTCCTAAGCGTTTTTATTTCTCTTTAGGCATCAAATTACATTTATAATAACATAAGTCAACTGATTTACAACCAAAAAAGTTACTGTAGATGAAGTGGTAGTGTATGAAATGATACACAATTGTCCATTGTGGTGGCTGAAGAGCAACTATGCCATCAAAATCCGTCAAAATCCATCAAAATCCATCAAAATCCATCATCATGCATATAAGAAAACTGCTTTTTTTAATAGCTGTCCACTGTAGTGACCACTATGCATGAAAGGGTCAAAATATATGATAACAACCACAGTAATAACAGTAAAATGTCAAATAAAACTAATAACTAGCAGACATGTATGGCAAGAGTGAAATACTGTGATAAAAACTGTAAAAAATTGATATACAGCAACATTAAAAACTATGTAGAAAATATTTTTTAAAGAGACGAAACTTAACTATTCAAACTGATCGTGTCCGACTATAATTGGTCTATCTCTCTCTCTTTCATAAGGAGTTGATTTAAGTACGCACACACACTCACAAATACGCCAAAACACACACACACACACCCTCATTACATTATTTATTTATGTCTTTGGTTGATTTATGCTCCGTACGTCATGTTTGCTTTTTAATTATACGGCAGCTTGTTTGCTTATTTTTGTAGATTACATTATTGAGGTGAGATTCCTTCTATATAAACCTTTAGGGCTTCTTTTTCTCTTTTCTTCTAATTCTCACCTTCACATTTTCATTACTCACTTTTGTTGCTGTGTTTTGCTCGCTTTGCAAATAAATATATAAAATAAACTGGATAAACAATCACACGTAAGGCTGCTCAGTCACTCAATCCCTCATTTTTGACAGTTTTTCTCAGTTTCTGCAGGAAAATCAAACTTATAATTCATTTTCTCTAAAAAAATCAAATGCATTTCTTGTTGCTTTCATACAGAAGTCAAATGCATGATTACAAACAAATGATGCAGTGATGGATTTACACTGCTCCTATAATGACTCATCACCATAAATCATCACATGCACAAAGGTTAAAGGGAGTCATAAAGTGCTGCTAATGGAAGATTGTTGGGTCTTTACTGTTTATATTTTATATTATTATTATTATTTTTTTTACATATCTATATACATATATCATTACACAATTGTAGTACTATTCACATCAATACATAATAACAAGGTTTTTTATTAGCAGTATTTACACATTTGATCATACAGTTGCATGAAAATTGCTTATAATTATGAATATGTCAGTTTGTAAGGATCTTTATAACATAATATATAATATGCATTTTACATATAATAGCGTTAGCGTTAACGCGTTAATCACGATTAGATTAATGCAATCCATAACGCGTTAATTTTTTTTAATTGCATTTTAATTTTGCAAGCCTTTTTGTCCCTTCTACTCACCCGTAGACGGCTCCTCTAGCTGTAGCTTTGAAGTGGCTTCCTGCAGTAAACTGATGCGCTGATGGAAAGTAAGAGAGCTACTGGACTTTTGAACGGCTTGTTTAACTTTAAAAAACTTCAAGACGGTTCAGTTGACAAGTCAAAAGTAAAATGCAACCTGTGTCAAACGGAGTTTAACTACCACCGGAGTACGTCCAGTTTGAGTTAGCACCTCCACCCTAAACACCCAGGTGCAGCCAAGCGAGCCTCAGCTCCACCAAAGTACCATTTTGGAGTGTGGAAGTCGCAGCAGAGCCGTGATTGATTCCCAGTTAAGACACTCTGGTAAGAAATGCTTTACATTATGGGCTTAAAACTGGCTTGAAATGTAAAATAACAGGCTTTTAAACATGCAATTCAAAACACGATTAATCGTGATTAACTATGGAAATTCTGCGATTAATCTCGATTAAAAAAATTAATTGTTTGACAGCCCTAATTGTTTTGAATCTGGTGTTTTTATGACATGAATTCATCCAGTTAGCTTTTATTAACAGGGTTACAGTGTCTGTCCATCCATTATTCTTTACTGCTTATTCACTAGAGAGGATCACGATCGGAGCTGGAGCCAAATCTCAGCTGACATTGGGTACACCCTTGACAGGTCACCAGTCAATCACAGGGCTAACATATATAGAGACAGACAACCAGTCACACTCACATTCACACCTACGGGGCAATTTAGAGTCACTAATTAACCTGACCTACATGTTTGAGTCTGTGGGAGGAAGCCGGAGAGAAGCTTCAAACTCAGTACAGAAAGGCACCAGTCAGGAACCCTTTTTGAACTATATTGGGGAAGATGGGGTCCATGCCCTTCGGAGGGGCTTGACTGGTCTGGAATGGTCTAAAATAATTGGGCACAGTCATTCTTAGATGGTCATGATTTAGTCACAATACTTATTGACTCCTGATGCGATATTTTGTATTTGCTTTCTGTCTGTTTGACATTGTGTGGGTATTTTTGTGTTAGTTTGTTTTTGTTGTTTATCCACTTTTTATTTGTTTAATTTAAAAAAAAAATCAATTTTTTTTGACCCCCATACCCCTCCTGCTGTGTTTAGGACTTACAGTACATAAATCCAAATGAGAAATAAGATGAAAATGTAAGTTTAATGTCTCTTTTTGATACTGGCATACTTCCTTTAGTCATTTAACTGTCTGGGTTTAAACAATGACTCCTGACGAGTTAAACGTCTTCAATGAGTGACCACGTTTTCCAGGACGAATGAAGTGTTTAGCTACTCAGTATAAACTGATGTGACAATTGCTTTTTTACGTTTGCAGTGTTGAGGGAGAAACTGTAATTTGAGGCCAGTTGTGAGTAAAGTAAAGTGTTTCCTGTTTATTTTTTGCAGGCAAATAAAAACCTTTGTTGAATTTTGACCTACAGTATAAGTGACACTCTAGTCTTCACTCGCCAGTCGGAGAGACAGCGGAGTCGACCGGTCCTTCAGTAAATATTATTGCAAGTATTATTTATATGGAGCATGGTGAAGAATGAAAGCAGATGACTGTATGAAGGATGCTCTGAATGCTGTAGAGCAGAGGTGTCAAACTCATTTTCATTCAAGGGCCACATACAGACCAATTTGATCTCATGTGGGCCGGATCGTTAAAAAGATGGAGGGAAGGAAGGAAGAAAGGAAGGAAGTAAGGAAAGACAGACAAAAGGAAAAAGGGAAGAAAGGTAGGAAAGAGAGACAGAAGGACAGATGGAAGAAACGGAGGAAGGAAGGAAGGAACAAACGAACAAACGAAGAAAGGAAAACAGGAAGGTAGGAAGGACAGATGGCAGGAATGGAAAAAAGGAAAGTAGGGAAGAAGGACAGAAGGAAGGAAAGGAGGAAGGACAGATGGAAGAAATGGAGGGAGGAAGGAAGAAAGGGAGGAAGGACAGATGGAAGGAAAGAAGGAAGGACAGATGGAAGAAATGGAGGGAGGAAGGAAGAAAGGGAGGAAGGACAGATGGAAGGAAGAAAGGAATGAAGGAAAGAAGAAAGGAAAAAAGGAAGGTAGGAAGGAAGGACAGAAGGAAGGAAGGAAAAGAACACAAAGGAAAGTGGGCCGGATTGCACCCCTCGGCGGGCCGGTTCTGGAACTCTCTCCTACCAGACATTCTATGGAACTCTCTCCTACCAGACATTCTATGGAACTCTCTCCTACCAGACATTCTATGGAACCCTCTCCTACCAGACATTCTATGGAACTCTCTCCTACCAGACATTCTATGGAACTCTCTCCTATCAGACATTCTATGGAACTCTCTCCTACCTGACATCCTATGGAACTCTCTACCACCAGACATTCTATGGAACTCTCTCCTATCAGACATTCTATGGAACTCTCTCCTACCAGACATTCTATGGAACTCTCTCCTACCAGACATTCTATGGAACTCTCTCCTACCAGACATTCTATGGAACCCTCTCCTACCAGACATTCTATGGAACCCTCTCCTACCAGACATTCTATGGAACCCTCTCCTACCAGACATTCTATGGAACTCTCTCCTACCAGACATTCTATGGAACTCTCTCCTACCAGACATTCTATGGAACCCTCTCCTACCAGACATTCTATGGAACTCTCTCCTACCAGACATTCTATGGAACTCTCTCCTACCAGACATTCTATGGAACTCTCTCCTACCAGACATTCTATGGAACTCTCTCCTACCAGACATTCTATGGAACTCTCTCCCACCAGACCTTTGCACTTCGGACTCTGTCTCCACCTCTAAATCCCACCTGAAAACCTATTCAGAGTGGCATACTCTGTCTCTCACTAACTATGCATTCTTCATTCTTGTTTATTTATTGTACTAATGCACTTTGTAGTCACATTCATATTTATTCTTTATCTTTGCACTAGATGTCACCTGATTTATATTGTTTGATGTACTGTTGTTGTGTTATATGTGCCTTGTAAGCTGACCTTGAGTGCTTTGAAAGGCACCTTTAAATAAAATGCATTATTATTATTAAATAATGAATCAATTAAACAAGGACCTACCTTGAAGCCAGCTTTGGCACCAGACTGCAGGTCCGACTCGATGTTACCCGGGTCGAGGTAGGCTATGCTCATCAGGAACCCCGGTCCAGTGAAGGCCCACAGCTTACGGAGACTAATCCCACACTGAGAGGAGAGAGAGAGAAAGAAACACAAGCTGTGAATCTAATAACAACATCAAACTTCATATAATGCTCTACTACATGCTTCAACTCAACACCAGATTAGCTTCACTTCTCTTGGATTTGTGGATTACCTGACTGTCCTCGTCGGGAACAGGGACCCTCTCCTCAAAGTAAGTAGTAGAAACAGGATCATTGCTATGTTTGTGGAGGAAGACCCCTCCCTGTGTGTGTGTGGTCTCGATCACAGTTTTATCTCCCGCTTCGTCGCCTGCTGAAGTTTGACACAAACGTGGTGACAGTTATTAAAAAATCACAGCAACAGAAACTAAACCTCACAAGCTTTTACGTCACTCACATAAATCCTATAATTTAGATAATTTAGATAATATACACAACTGTAAAAGTTAAGCTGATAATAAGACAGGAACAAGTGACAACATAAAGAAAAGGAATAAAAATAAAGAGAGAACAAAAACTGAGACCAAAGTCAGATAAATAACAGATAATAAAAAATAAATAAAAATAAGAGTGAATAGAGATAAAAGTTCATAAGTAGAGTAAAAACTAGTTGACATAGATTAAAAAGACAAAACAAAAGTAAAATGACAAAAAAAAGATATAAAGTTTAATAAAAGCTAGAAAAAAATAGGTTAAAAAAGATTAAAAGACAGAAGAAACAAATGAATAAAATCAATAAGAAGATAAAACTTATGATGATAATATTAAAATAACATGAAATAAAGCAGAAAAAAATTTTAAGACATCAAAACAAATATAATAAAAATAGACTATAGGACGCGCAGGTGGTCGAGTGGTGAGAGCGCATGCCATATACGCAGCTGACCCCGGTTCGAATCCCGGCCGGAGGTCCTTTGCTGCATGTCACCCCCCCCCCCTCTCCCATGTTTCCTGTCTGTCTACTGCTTAATAAATGCGTCTATGCCAACAAAATAAATAGACTATAAACAATTCTTGATCAAAAGCCAGATTTTGAGTTTTACTTTTAAAAATGTCAACACCTCCAGCTTGTGTGCAGAACTCTACATGGCTGGAGGCAAAAGCATGAATAAAGGCATGACTGAATGATCTGATTTTGGCAACAATCCCTAATTTGATAGCTATCTTGGTAATTTCAGCTTTATTTATACAGCACATTAAACACTACATGGTTGATCCAAGATGCTTCACACAAAAGGAAGAAGAAACAGAAAAAATAGGAAACACAATAATAAATAATAATAATAATAATAATAAATAAATAAATAAATAACATGTTTAGAAAAGCTCAGATCAGGGCGCACAGGTGGTCGAATGGTTAGCGTGCATGCGGTCCTTTGCTGCATGTCATACCCCCCTCTCTCTCCCATGTTTCCTGTCGGTCTACTGATAAATAAAAGCGTCTATGCCAACAAAATCTTAAAAAAAAAAAGAAAAGCTCATATCAGAGTCAACGATCACTCCCAATAAACCAAACACCATCACTTCATTTTTGTCAGTAAGAAGCTGATGAACATCCAGGCCTTAATTATTTCGGGAAAGGTTGTGAGTAACTTATCTGAGGTGAGGTCCAATGGATTTATAGAATATCCATATAAACTGTAATTTCAATCAGTCACATAGTTGTTGAGATATTTGAGTCTGGATCAGTGTGGTGGATCCTGACAAAGTTTAAAGGCTTTAAGTACTTCTGTAATCCCGCCCTGAGTCCCCCCTTACCTTGTTCTCCAGTCTGCTCCGGCTCCTGATCTGTGGGAATACTGGGAGGCAGAGAGGAGATGTGGATGTTCTCAGCAGGAGGCTCTCTGCCTGCAAAGCAAACAGGTAATTATACCGGGATTAATGTCGCTTATATGATCACCGAGCACACAAAGCAAAATCCCATCACATCACATGCACAGAGAGAGAGAGAGAGAGAGAGAGAGAGAGAGAGAGAGAGAGAGAGAGAGAGAGAGAGAGAGAACCATGAGAAAAAGGTGCACAGATAATCATCGTTATTTAAAAAGGGGGGCAGGAGGTAAAGCGGGTTGTTTTCTAATCGGAGGGTCGCTGGTTTGATCCCGAAAGCTGTGCCATCAACGTCTGAATGTGACTGGGCGAATGTTGGCATGTACTGTAGTGTAGAAACATTTTGAATAGTAGGAACACAAGAAAGATCCTTCAGTCTATTTAACATTTCAGCTTTAAGGACAATTACACCCTAAATTATTCTGTGAAGGTTCTCAGCTTATGAATATCAAAGGTGATCCAAATCGAGGACGACTGGATTTGGTTAAATAGACTTTCACCTCTCGTCTAAGTCGTCCTCTCCAGTCTGCATCACTGAGAATCTTTAGTTATAGATGTTGAAATATATATGAATGAATATATGAATAAACATGTTAAAATGCCCTCATGTCTGCTTACGGCAAGACAAACTATTATAATTATTTAATGTGTATATTTGCTGCTTCTAAAGGTTGAACCACCAATTTATAAGAAGTAAATCTGTTAGTCATCCAGTCTGATCTCAGGAAAAAAAAACAGCTAATTTACTCAAAGATTATAACTAAGTATAATTTTGAGGTATTTGTACTTTACTTGAGTATTCCCATTTGATGCTACTTTATACTTTCCACTCCACTATATTTATTTGACAGCTTTAGTTACTTTTCAGATGAAGACTTGACACAATGGATAATATAACTTTTAAAATAAAACACATTGTTAAAGATGAAACCAGATAGCAGTGTGTAGTCGATCTCTCATTTCAAATGTTCAAATAATCTAATATTTCACAAAAAATCAAAGATTAGATAACTTCTGAAAATAGATTTGTGTATCATTTCTTCTTTCCTCTCCCATTTATCACCTCATGACCCCTCACATTTATCTGCTGTCCCTTAGGAGGGCCCTGACCCCTATGTTGGGAACCACTTAGCTAACCTAGCTAACTGTAATATAAAGTATTTTAAGTACATTTAGTCTAAATAAACTACATTTTTCTGCTAATACTTAACATAAATAGGAGCTTTCATGTGATTTACTATAATGAACTCGGCTCTTTAACATTACTGGAGTACTTCTCTCAACTCAGAGGGGGGAAAAATCCATATCACAGCAAAACCAGTAATGCTGCTGTGAGCGTTTTATGGGGATTATGGTAGCACAGGAAATAATAAATGTCATTACACATGATAAGGACAATATATACGAACTTTGCCACGCTATAAATCTAAGTTGAAATGTTATAAATATATAAAACATACCAGGGTTATATGAGGAAAAAGTCACATAAAGTTACATTTTAGGGTAAGATTAAATAATAATAATAATATAGCTAACGATAGACAGTCAGTGTAACCGTGCAGGAAGCATTCATTGAACCTGACAGAAAACTCACCTGAGCGCAGGAAGGAGAACATGTTGAGGCAGAAATATCTTCAAACTCTTAAAAGTTAAAGACGAAGCGAGGAGCAGCAGGTCTGTGTGTGAGCTCCATTCCGGTGAAATGATTTACTTTTCCCTCTTTACGTCGCTTCCCTGTTGATTTGGAGGAAGGAACAGCAGGTGTTACAGAAAGTCCTGCCTCCCTGCCCAAGAGACGCGCACACCTGGCGGGAGCGCGCACAGGTGAAGGGAAAACAGGCAGACGCTGCAAAGATTTATTTTTTAAAGGCAATGAATGTACTGATTAAAACTATATAATCTTCTTTGTCAGGCTCCTGAATGATGATTAAATGAGTTGAATCTTTAGTTTTTGAACGTTTAGAGTTATTAGTCTTATAATTAGACTCATAGATCTCCAGAATATATTGTTACCTGCCCTCCTTTCTCAGACCAGGTGAGCGTTACTTGTATGAAATTCACACAGAAAAGAAGAAGTGGGGCATTATTCGGCAGGTGTATCTTATTACCTGCATCCTCCTGTCTCTTTTCAGCCTTGAAGACTCACATATCTCTAACCCAGCTCTTAACTTGTCTCTACTATGAATCAAATAGTTTCATATATTTAATAAAGACCTCAGCTGAAATAATAAGAGATGCATTACTCAATAAGCAACAATCAGTTCTGCAGAATAATGCATGCAATAAACCACGTCAGGGATCCTAACTGACACAAATTAGACCCCCATCTGATAAGAGTTTAGCTTTTGAAAGTTGCATTACATTAAGTAAATAAAAGGCCATGAGCAAAATATTCATACATGATGTCATGTGTTCATGGATATATTACAGTGAAAATAAAGTATTCCCATTTTTGCTGGGAACCCCCTAAATTACCCCACTTTGAGAACCACTGCCTTTTAGTAAAAAAAAAACTGAGTTAAAACGACACTTCAAATCAACCTTTGATTAAGTATCACGTGATTATATCAGCACATAATCTATTTGATCGACTTTGACACCCCGCATTAAATATTTCGCATTTAAAAACCTATTTTTTGCATTATCTGAATCCTAAAAAACACACCAACAGAGAACATAAAGGCCTAATAAATGAAATAAAAAGAGATCAAACACGGCAACCTTGAAAATGTCAGACTAATCGCATCAAAGAAATGCTAATAAAACACTGATGACTCCAAAACTAAAGAGTCGGATCATTTATCATGATAAATTAACTTGACAAAGAAGAAAATGTCGCTTTTTAAGCAGAACTTTGCCTTAGAAATCAAAACAAAGTCTCCTAGTTTCTCCCTGTCAGCTGTGCGCGCTCCCGCCAGGTGCAGAACTCTGCGTAACACGTGCAGGTTGGACATCGTCCCTGCGCGTGAACCTGCGCGTGAACCTGTTGACTCACCTGACAGGTAAGACAAGGAAGAACCAGCTCGAGGACAAAATCACAATGAACCTGTTGTTTCCACCACGTGACTCCCGGTTTCTGAGCGGATCATGAACAGGAAGGAGTGGCGGATTATCAAAATAAAACAAAACCGGTTGGTAAAGAAAACTTTTAAGGTGTAAGTAAATAAAAAAACTCTGCTGACATTTTACTCAGACAGTGTGAAGTTATATTTTCTGTTTAAATATATCGTATCCTATTGTCCTTTCAAAATAAAAGTCTTAGCATAGAGCATTGGTTGTTTTCCTTGTACAAGTTTCAAAATAAAACCACAGCAGTGCTTCTCTGTGCTGTCTTCAGGAGCTCCAGTAGCAGCGTTATTTTGTTTTCTTCTCCAGCAAGTGATAAAATACTCAAAGAAAGACTCACTCTAAAAACCTCTCAAACATCTTTTCGTGTTTCTGCTTTGATAATGTCTACCATCATCATCATCATCATCATCATCATCCTCCTGCTGCAGGTATTCGTTGCCCTCTAGCAGCAGAGAGAAGCCTGTTTCATTTTTTTTTGTCCCACTAAGAAATAAAATGGTCCAATGTAAAGAAAAGCAGAGGAGCAGGAGCCGCCACTGGGTGGAGACAAATGCTGATTTATAACCAAGAGGAGCTTTTATACTGGTGGTGCGATTTATTTATTTATTTTATTTTGAAGGGGGAGCAGCCTTTTACCTTCTTCTCCTCTTGGATTTATATTTTATTTTAATTCTCCCCATGTGAAATTAATGTGTAAGAACGATTACAACAACCAACTGATCAACAAAAAAGTTGTATTAAAAGTGTATTTTCCAACTAATTGATTTAATTGATTGTTCATTGCAGTTTTAATCGTGTGCAGCGAGATAGAAAATACATTTTTCAGATCTTCAGAGTCTCTCTCTTGTTTGTTTTAGTTTTATGATGACTTCGTGTAAATCCCAGCGAAGCTTTGCACATCTTAAGCCTGATCAGGTCTAATCAGACACAAAACTGATCAACACCTTTATGGATATGTGATCTATAATGTTATACTTATATTTAATGAGTTGATGCACATATTTTGTAAGTGAAATGAAACTTGGGACTATATCAGTTAAATGAAAATAGAGAAAAAAAGTACAATATTTCAATCTGGAGTGTGGAGTAAATAGTAGAAGTATCAAGTAGCATAAATAGGATATACAAAAATGTTTTACTTAACCTTCCTGTTGACCTCGAGTCGATGAAGAAGGGAGGAAGGATGGAAGAAACAAGGAAGGAAGGAAGAAAGGAAGGAAGGAAGGAAGGAGGGAAGGCACGCAGGAAGGAAGGAAGGAAGGAGGGAGGGAGGAAGGACAGAGGAAAGAAGGAAGTGAGAAAGGTAGGTAGGAGGGAGGGAGGAAAGAGAGAAGGAGGGAGGGAGGAAAAAAGGAAGGGAGGAAGGAAAGAAGGAAGGAAGGAAGGAAGGAAGGAAGGACAGAAGGAAGGAAGGAATGAATGAATGAATGAAGGAAGGAAGGAAGGAAGGAAGGACGGAAGGGAGGAAGGAAGGAATGAATTAATTAATTAATTAATGAAGGAAGGAATGAATGAATGAATGAAGGAAGGAAGGAAGGAAGGAAGGAAGGAAGGACAAAATGAATGAATGAATGAATGAATGAAGGAAGGAAGGAAGGAAGGAAGGACGAAATGAATGAATGAATGAATGAATGAAGGAAGGAGGGAAGGAAGGACAGAAGGAGGGAACACTTACCTTAACAGCTGAAAACATTGGTTAGAAAATTAGTAATCAAATGTAATAAGTTACATTACTTTGACTAAATTATTGAAATAGTTACATTACTTATTTCATTTTAAATAGAGTAACTAGTAATCTGTAATCTATTACATTTCTAAAGGAACCTTCCCAACCCTGAAAATCAAGAAGTTGTGACGTGAAGCACAACGAGCTGGAGATGCTCGGTGGTGTCCGCCTCACACAGAACTACTCTCCGAAGGCTGCTTTTAGTCTTTGGAGTCAAATCTAAACAAACTACAGTCACGATAATCTTCGTTGTGAAGGAACAGAAGACACCCAGAGGAGCGATGAGTGATGTGGCTGACTGATGTATCGGGCTTTGGATGCTCACACGACACTCGTAAGCAGGATCAGTTCATTGTTGGTTTTGATTCTGAATGTGAGATCTGTTGTTGACAGGCCAGCCGAATCCTTTAAGACTGAATCACTTCCACGTTGACACAGTCTACGTTCATCTGTCGACTGTGATGAACTCAAACATCAAGGGAGGAAGGAAGGAATGAATGAATGAATGAATGAATGAAGGAAGGAAGGAAGGAAGGAAGGAATGAAGGAAGGAAGGAAGGAAGGAAGGACGAAATGAATGAATGAATGAATTAATTAATTAATGAAGGAAGGAATGAATGAATGAATGAATGAATGAATGAAGGAAGGAAGGAAGGAAGGAAGGAAGGAAGGAAGGAAGGAAGGAAGGAAGGACGAAATGAATGAATGAATGAATTAATTAATTAATGAAGGAAGGAAGGAAGGAAGGAAGGAAGGAAGGAATGAATGAATGAATGAATGAAGAAAGGAAGGAAGGAAGGAAGGAAGGAAGGAAGGAAGGAAGGAAGGACGAAATGAATGAATGAATGAATGAATGAAGGAAGGAAGGAAAGAAGGAAGGAAGGACAGAAGGAGGGAACACTTACCTTAACAGCTGAAAACATTGGTTAGAAAATTAGTAATCAAATGTAATAAGTTACATTACTTTGACTAAATTATTGAAATAGTTACATTACTTATTACATTTTAAATAGAGTAACTAGTAATCTGTAATCTATTACATTTCTAAAGGAAACTTCCCAACCCTGAAAATCAAGAAGTTGTGACGTGAAGCACAACGAGCTGGAGATGCTCCGTGGTGTCCGCCTCACACAGAACGACTCTTCGAAGGCTGTTTTTAGTCTTTGGAGTCAAATCTAAACAAACTACAGTCACGATAATCTTCGTTGTGAAGGAACAGAAGACACCCAGAGGAGCGATGAGTGATGTGGCTGACTGATGTATCGGGCTTTGGATGCTCACACGACACTCGAAAGCAGGATCAGTTCATTGTTGGTTTTGATTCTGAATGTGAGATCTGTTGTTGGCAGGCCAGCCGAATCCTTTAAGACTGAATCACTTCCACGTTGACACAGTCTACGTTCATCTGTCGACTGTGATGAACTCAAACATCTCTGCTCTCACTGTCAGAGTATAAAAGTGTTCAGATCTGCGCTCACTCTGCTGTAATGGTGGCAATCAACCGCTGGATTCATCCACACCAACGAGGGCCGATCTGTGGACCAGAGGTGATTATCTATGGCGCCAAATAAGTGGGACAGATGTGCTTGTTTACAGCTTTTGGAAACACGTGTATTTTTCTCCTTTCTTAAAATTTTTTCACCACAAACTTGGACATGTGTTGATCTGTTCCAAAGCCTTATTGTTCAGCAGTGGTGGTCGCCCCCCCTCTTGGCCCAATTGTCTAAAACGCGTGCTACGGTGCCCTCTTGAGAGCCAAAATGTGTGCTAAGGTGCCTTCTTGAGAGCCAAAACGCGTGCTAAGGTGCCCTCTTGGTTGGCAAAACACGCGAAACTGCCCTCTGGGGTGGCAAAAACATGCACTAAAGTGCCCTCTTCAGTGGCGAGAACGTGCTGTATGTGCCCTTTTTTTTTTTTTGCCCCTGCCCTTCAAAAAGTCTGAGCACGCCACTGTTGTTCAGTCAGTTTTTGTAAGACTTCTGCTATTATGCCACCAAATGCCATCACATGGTGCCGTGAGATTTTCTTTGTCAGTGGTTAACCTCATCAGTGGGGAAAGTGCTGAGGAGTCCAGGATGTCTTACACTGAATATGTTTATTGAAGCTCGGCCGAGGAGAATCAAAGTATTATCAATACAACCGTCTGATACATGATGCCTCCACCATTATGAGGAAACTGTCCCTGTGGATCGTCTTTAAGCCTTCACAGATAGCATCATGAATACTCTGTGCACATAACTAGTCATACTCAATGCATCTACAGTAGTGGTCTCCAACTCTGCTCCTATAGAGCTACTGCCCTGCATGTTTTAGGTATTTCCCAACTCTATTACACACCTGATTCTAATAATTAACTCATCATCAAGCAGCTTGATTGTCAACGAGCTTGATAACGACTTAATTATTAGAATCAGGTGTGTTAAAGTGGAGAGATACCTAAAACATGCAGGGTAGTAGCTCTATAGGAGCAGGGATGGGGACCAATGGTCTACAGTAATGGAGTTTGCCTTTTGGTTCATTATTCTACAAAGAAAGAAACACAGTTAGGGAGTCAGACAGTCATATCCTCTGACCTTTGGTGCCAAAGTGACTCCCGCTCTCCCCAAAACACCGCAGACAGTTGCCTTCACTGTCTCAAGGAGAGAAGCAGTGTGTCTCTCTGCCAAGATGATAGTCCGACCTTTTACTGTGAACTCAAGGCCCATGCTTGACCCTAAATATGGAAAATTCCTTACTTTCCCTTTTTTGTGTGGAGGACTGGGGCGACTTTGTCTGGGCTGAAGGAACCATCGTAGGGACTGATTATAGTCTGAATTCAAATCTGAAGCTCTTGGAGAGGAGGTTGAACTTTTTTGGGGGGCGCTGTGATCTAAAATCTTGTCTAGGGCACCAACACAATAAAAACATTAAAGTCTATAGACAATGTAATAACCCAGCTGATAAATGCACAGATAGGAGGTATAATTACTTTCTAACTACTCATTGATTTCAGCTGGTTCCTTTTCTTGTCTTGGTGTACTGCTTCCTGCTTTCTTAGTGTGTTCAATACTTTCCCCCGTTTCATTATACATAACTTTATTTATGCACTTTAATGTTTTTATTTCTTCATATGTGTGGATTTCTTGAGTTAATACCAAAGTCTGATGAAAATTGCATGTGAATATCCTCATTGGGAATATAGCCCTGATACCATCCATTTTAAAATAAACTATTATGGTACAAAATTCAAGTCAGATTTCATACTTTTTTTGTTTGAAAAGTTGAACTATTACAAAGTGTGTGAAACAGACTAAAGAGAAAGACTAAACTTCTAAGTCAAGGAGAAGATCTGATGAATGTATTCATAACACCGGGGATCGTCTCATTTCTCTATAAAATGATGTAATAATCTTTGTCCCTTACATTCAGGCTTTGAAATAATACTGTATATTGAAACGGAGATAACATCTCTATATTCAGTGGATTTATGTATTTTTTTATCTGATTTTCAGTTTATCTTTTCTGACCTACTTCTCTGTATAAGAGGGGGCAAGTGGGGGTTATGACACCGATGTTTGGTGGCAGCGATCGCAGGACTATTCAGCTCTGGTGTCCAAATGAATCTAAAATCACTATCAGAGCTATAAGAACTGTAAATTATTGCCTATTAATGTGCAGATTATTGTCTGGATTACCCTGTTAACTGGTGAGGCTATAAAAAAATGTCCATTACAGTCTTTAAACCCTTAAACAGGCAGCGTGCACCAGGAGATACAGACTCTTTAAGGAGCATGATTGGGTAAGGTGGTTGTTTAATTGTATATGAGCTTTTAATTGGTAGAATTGAAGCTTGTGGTAGGTCAAAAATCAGTTTAGAAACTAGTATGTGGGATATTAATGAGCAGCATGTGTCACTTTTCTATGTTAAATAACACATTTAAGTGTTTTTATCATTATGACCATTTTATACCTTAATAAGGGCCATGCATCCTGGTGGAGATACAACTCATAAAATCCAAAATATATTAAAAATATGAGTGCAAATGTTTTACTTTAGGTGCAAATGACATAAGTAGTAACATTAAATTAGGATTTTTTTACATCTAATTTTCCACTCCTGCCAGTTTAAGGGTTAAATGACTTGTTATGTCCGACTGATGGCCCTTAATCCAAAGTATAATCAGATAAAAATGATATAAAACGAAGAAAAGCAGGAGATGAAGTTGCAGCTTTTTGCATCTGCTTAACAAATGATTTCATTTTTACTTAATGGAGCGTTTCAGACAGATTAAACAAGTTAATAATAATAAAAAGGAAGGAAAAAAAACTATTGAAAATAACAAATGTCCCATTTTTATTATCCCTAAAACAAACATACCTCACGACATTTTCACACCAGAAAAAACAACGACACACCCGACCAAACCGTGCATGCTTCGAGCTACAGATGAGTTAAAGAAGAGACTGAGTGAGACTTGAGTAGTCAGAGATCATTTGATCCCCATTTTTAATCCAATAGTTTTGCTTATTATCAAATCTGAATCAGCACACAGCAGCAACAATCTGTATTTTAGCTGAAATAGCTGTAACACACTGCCATTTGTCGTAGTTGACAAAAAGTTGGTGCAATGAACTCAGATGTTTTTAAAGTGTTTATTTTGGCAAGCACCATTCGAAATAGAGCAAATTTGTCATGTGCTTATGTTATGTGATGAAGAATAAAATTATATACCCATGCAAAATTCCCTGTGAAATGTACATACGTATCTTTATTGCAGAAAGGTTAAGTGTCACTGAAATCTCATTGATTTCCTTTTCTTCTTTTTTTTTGTCGTTTTTTTTTTTTTTTTTCTTGTATTGTAACTTATTATTCTGTTGTTGTCGTCGTCACCTCCGTTCCTCCTTCGTGTTTGTTTGTTTGTTTCAGTTTTCGGTCTTATTACCCAGCATTGGTTAGCTTTTTGTAGAAATTTTTAAGATCATTATACATAGTTTGTCTGGAAATGCTTGGCATGTATGGAGTTACATGATTTCCTCTAAAATCATACATCCGTACAAAAAATCAAAGTGAGTAAAAAAGAAAACGGAACAAAAAAAGAAAGAAAAAAAGAGATACAAATCAAACCGAGAGGATCAAACCAAAGAGAAATGTCTCTGTGCATCCTGATATTGAACTGGAAAAAACGTCTCAACGTCTCGGATTACGTTATAAAGCCTGTTTACACCCCCCCGCCCCCCCCCCCCCCCCGTCCAACAACCCCAACACCCCCAACACCCCTCCCCTCTCCCCTCTCTCCCTCCCCTCTCCCTCACAGTTCATGTTTGATGTCTTTTAATGCTTTTTCGTCCTTATTTTCATCAGTTCCCTTAATTATTGAAAAGGAGCATCTGGCTTCCTTTTGTTGTACGAAACAAGAGGAAAAATCCTCAAGTGTGTTGCTGTCTGTTGATGCTCCGGGCATCACTCAGCTCCTCTCAGGGCTCCTGTTGCCAACACGAGTCTTTAGTTTTTTTAATATCACGTCCGTCAAGTCCCTCTCTCTCCGCTCATTTACATCTGGACACAAAAGATGAGGTTTTTTTAAAATCACATGCCGAGTCCGTCCGTCTCATACGGTGGTGACCCTCATCACCACCTCCCGGTTGGCGGCGGCGCTGATCCGCGGGTCGTTGGGCCTCAGTTGGCTCAGGATGTGCAAGATGGTGTATCCACAGTGGTGGTTCAGAATAGTTCTTAGCCTCCTGCTCTGTCGGCCGGCGCTGCTGCTGGCGAGGCCGTGGGGGTTACTGCGAGAGCCTCGAGCCCCGGCCTTGCTGCTCGAACTCACCGGGTCGCCCAAGTCCTTTGATTTCTCATAGTTCAGTACTTTCCACTGCTGATTGACAGCCTGCCATCGTTTGAAGATTCGATACACTGATGAGCCCTCATGGATGATGAGGCCTGAGCAGAGAGACGAAGGAAGAAGAAGAAGAAGAAGAAGGAAAAAAAAGGGTGAAGGACAGTGCATGAAAAACCAATGAATTCCCACTGCTTTACATCAAATATTATGCTAAAGAGGGCTCGAGAGCTGCAATCTGCATCATAGGTAGGAACTTTCCATCTCGCCTGTGGATGAGAAAAGACAGTTGGCAATAATCGCGGTGCAGATATCTGATGCCATCTGTTCTCGGCGTTGTCTTACACAGACAACTCACTATCACACGAGAACAGTCGACCAGGTTGCTCCTAGAAAAACAGTCTCTGGTACTCTGCAACATCATCACAATGTGCTTGGCTTTTAGTTTAGTTGTCATCTCCTACCTATGCACCATCTGCTTATTTAGTTTGGTTGGTGTGTAATTTCGTTATGACCTTAACCACTAACAGAATGTGAGCTGAATATTAGTTTGTCATGCATAATGCAACCTATGTTTATTAATATTTTTGTTGTTGCAGAGTACATCCTGTTTTCTTTGCTTGTCCCCCGTTGTTGCATAATGCATCCATCTGTGCTCAGTCAACTAAGCCTTTCTAACTATATATTTTCATGTAATACTCTATTTTACAATTTATCTATTACTGCTGCTGCTCAAAAAACATATTTATAATCCTGCTGCGTGTGGTGTGGATCTTTTTTTTCTTTTTTTTTTGCACGTCAGCCTTTCATTGTGTGCTTTACCTATGCAGACGATATCCATGAAGCCGTACATGCCGTAGCAGATTTGGAAGAGCAGGTCCTGACGTTGCCACTTGGCCGAGGGGCTGAGGGAGGACCAGATGAGCCAGGAGATGCTGGCGATGAGGAACAGGGAACCCAGGATAATGGCGGCTATCTGCACCTTCTCTATCACCGTCAGAGAGATGGCCTGCCACTGGGGACGAGACAGAATATACATCAGAGGTGGAAAAATAACTCCCAATCCTTTATTTTAACACAAATATACCATTATAGAGAGTGTGTGTATGTGTGTATGTGTGCAGTGTTTTTAATCAGGTTTCCATTCATTCATGCTACACCGTCTTACATGTACTTTGATGCTGTTTTTGTTCTTTTAACCTGCTCGGGGACTGCAGGAGATTAATTATTGTTAATTAATGTGTGTTTTCCCTCTACAAATAAACCAAAAATAAATAAATAAATAAAACCAGAAAAAGTCTCGCATTCAAAATCCCACTGAAGTATAAATAAAGAAGCATTTTCAGCAAAAATGTGCTCACAGTATCAAAAGAAAAAGTACTTGTTCCGAAGATTTTTGACCCTGTGTGAATGATAAATTATTTAAAATTAAATTTGATAACACAGATGTTTCCATTTGTAGGCAGCGTGTTACTGTAGCTTGTTGAGGTGGAGCTAGTTAAGTTTTTCTCCCATTTTTCTCCCATTAAAAGGCTTTTTAGGGAGTTTTCTTTGTCCGAATCAACAGTCTAAGGAAAGAGGATGTTGTATTGCTGTGCAGATCATAAAACCCCCTGAGGCCTGTTTGTGATTTGTAATATTGGGCTATAAATAAAAAATGAAGTGACCTAACCTAATGGGAGAGAAAGAGAAGAAAAAACAAAGATCTGCTCTACAAATTTGTTGGTTTTCTCTCTAATCTTTTCCTTTTTTTTGTGGAAACAATTCGATAATTTCACCTCTTTAGGGCTCAAACAGTTCTTTGCCATCTGAGAAGTTTAGAGAGTAACGTCCCAAAAACACTGCTTTTGTTTAAAGGGGTGAGAGTCACATGTTTAACCCTCCTGTTGTCCTCGAGTCAAGGAAGGAAAAGGAGGAAGAAGGAAGGAAAGGAGGGAAGAAGGGAGGAAGGAAGGGAGGAAGAAGAAAGGAAAGGAGGGAGGAAGGAAAGGAGAGAGAGGAAGGAAGGAAAGTAGGGAGGAAGGAAGGGAGGAAAGGAAAGACGAAAGGAAGGAAAGGAAGGAAGAAAGGAAGGAAGGAAGGAAGGAAGGAAGGAAGGAAGGAAGGAAGGAGGAAAGAAGGAAGGGGGAGGGAGAAAGGAAAAGAGGATGGGAGGAAGGAAGGAAAGAAGAACAGAGGAAGGAAGGAAGGAAGGAAGGAAGGAAGGAAGGAAGGAAGGAAGGAAGGAAGGAAGGAAGGAAGGAAGGAAGGAAAGAAAGAAAGAAGGTCAACAGCCAAAACAGACGGGGTCAATTTGACCTGGGAGGACGACACAAAGGTTATTTTTTGATACTGTATTGTATTTTAAAAGATCATCATCATGCATTTTTTATAATTTTTTATAATTGCTTCTTCCCTCCTCCCTTCCTTCCTTGACTCGATGACAGCAGGAGGGATAATATCTTTATTTTATATTCCAAAAATCTACATGAACTAATGAATAATAATTTTCAAATGAGAGATAAATGTTGCTTTATAAGAAATGATCTCCCTTATAAATCATGTCAGTATCCATGAAAAACACCTGGACTTAGATTTTGGTGCTTAATGGAAACATTTACCCTAACAGCTGGAAACATCTGTTAGAAAAATTAGTCATCAAAAAGTAATTGATGAAGTAATTGAAATAGAGTAACTAGTAATGAAATAGAGTAACTAGTAATCTGTACCTCTTACATTTCTAAAGTAACCTTCCCAACCCTGATCATAACTAACAAATCTACATATATGAGTTAAGTATTATGACATAATTACATAAAACAACAATACAATGTTCTGTAAACAACAACATGTCCGTGCTCTGAGTAGTAGATGATGTACTTTATACTAACACACCAACAAATGTCAAACGCAACACACAGACAGCCTCTTCTCAATAGGTTTTAGATCTATTGGCTGCCTCTGAAAAGGAGGGCAGACGGACGGTGACGCAGAGGGAAAATGTGTCAGCACAATATGGCAAACAGTCCTCACACCACAGCGACGGCCCGAGATTTGTTCTAGCAAAGAGCGCCAGGTCTGGTGCCTGAGTGCTGACTGCGGCAGCGTTTAAAAAAAAAGAAAAAAAAGAAAAAGAAATGTTGTATAGTATGTTATGAAATGTCTTCTTCTCCATATGATAAGATCTCCCTGCTCCTGATTCACTCATGAATTTTAAAGAGTGACACGCATCAGAGAGTAACAGCGCCGGCCTGCTGAGAAGTTTGCATATTCGCACTCAATCACCATCTTTTTTGACGTGATTGGTCATCAGAGAGAGCGTCGGACGTGTTTTGTTAAAGCAATCGATGAGGAGACTTCTTTTTTTTTTTTTTTCTTCACACCACTGAGCTAAAACCAAACTGTGCTGTGCTGTGCTGTGCTGTGCTGTTTGTGAGTTTAGTCCCATGTGCCCTGTGAGTCAGATTCATCGAGATGGGCACAGTATCAATGCTGCAGCAGTGATGATCCAAGAGAGAGGGGAGAGTGTGAAGCCTTGTTTTCCAAAAGAGTTTCTCTCTTCTTTCTGTGGTAAAATCTGTAACCCCACAGACCAGTGGGTGTTTCTGTATATGTGTGTGTGTGTGTGTGTGAGTGTGTGTGTGTGTGTGTGTGTGTGTGTGTGTGTGTGTGTTGGTATGTCTATTTCTATGAGGACCCATTTGAGTTTTAAGCCTTCACTTTGTAGGTCTGCTCAATCGTCATGATATCTGGTCAAAAACAAAATCTATTTAACCCATTTAACTTTTTGGGCAATCTTTACCACTTGTATGAGGTGTGTGAATGCACTAAAAGAGAATCAGATTGTATTATGGTTGCTATAGATACAGGTTGTTCTATGGTTGCTATAGATACAGGTTGTACTTTAGTGTATAAACGAAGAATAACACAAATCACTGCTGACATCAGAGATCCTGCTGGAGACATTTTTGAAGTTGAGTTTAATTTTTTTCATCTCGTACTTGAACAAAATTAGTGTCTAACATGTTTAACAGGTTTAGGATTGGGCTTAGGCTTTTAGTTGTGATGGTAATGATTAGGGGGGGGGGCTAGAGCAGGGGTGTCAAACTCATTTTAGTTCAGGGGCCACGAACAGCCCAATTTGATTTAAGCCGGACCAGTAAAACCATTACATAATAATCCATAAATAATATGTAATATATATAACTTTATTACAATAAACCATCTATTTACAAATACCATGAACAGCCTGAGATATCTTAAGAAAAACAAGGGCAATTTCAGTAATATTATGTCTCAGTTTTTTTGCACAGTGTTTAATATGTAAAAGTTTAAATACAACCACAATGGGTGGTCGAGTGGTTAGAGTGCATGCTACGTACGTAGCTGATCCCGGTTCGAATCCCGGCTGGGGGTCCTTTGCTGCATGTCACCCCCCTCTCTCTCCCATGTTTCCTGTCTGTCTACTGTTGAATAAAGATGTCTATGCCTAAAAAAATATATATGACCACAATATGTGTTCATTGCTTTTTGTCAGGGTGGAAAAAAACCTCAGAATCAGTAGAAAAATTGGAATAACTTTTCTGCAATTTTCATACTTTGCAAAGTTATCCAGCTGGGCAGATTGGACCCTTTGGCGGGCTGCATCATCATTCACATATGAATATTTCCTTTTTATTTAGTCCTCTATGATAGTAAACTATCTCACTAACTAGCTTTGGGTTGTGTACTGTTGGTCAGGACTTAACCTTGTGCTTTGGGAAACCGTTACTGTGCAGACGACAATACATTAATCAAGAAAATAATCATCAGATTCATTGATAATGAAAATAGTTGTTAGTTTCAGCCCTAAAGGAGGATTATGCCGAAGATTCAAGGATCCTTGACCTTTCGTTAAAGCATGAAAGCATGAATGACTGCATTACGTCAATGAGGGTCCTCACAAGTATAGAAGTGCAAACATGTTAATGTGTGTAGCAGGTATGACTCATATTTAGGGGATATAAATCTGCTTATACACACTGTCACAGTTTGGGTGCTCGCCTCCAGAAAAAGCAGCTTAAAGGTCCTCATGACATAAATCAGTAAGTTTTTGGTGAAGTCTTGGATTAAGGTGAAGAGCAGGTTAGAGTTTGAGAGTTAAGGTTCGATAAGTGTCGAGGAAATTCACGTCCTCTGAAGTGATGGAAACATGAATGTGTGTGTGTGTGTTTGTCTTTCTATCTTTTAGAGAACCAGTGTCACTTGATAACCAGCGCTGTGAGGACATTTTGGTCCTCACAACTTCAAAAGGCAATTTGAGGGTCAAGACTCGGTTTTAAGATTAAGGTTGGATTGGGTTTAGGTTCAGTTATGGGTAAATGTTGATGGTTAAGGTTTAGGTAGGAGGCTAGAGAACGCATTATGTTACTGAGTGTCCTCTCAACGATATGTAAAGACAGTGTGTGATGTGTGGTTTGTCATAGGCTACTTTTGGGGACAAGTTTTAATTGCCATGCCCCCAATTTGGAAATCACTGATTTTTGGGTCAGTGGTTACAGTTAGGGTTAGGATAAGTCTCCAGGGAATGAATATGAGTCTATGTAATGTCCCCAAAAGTGACCACGATCTGATATGTGTCTGTGTGTGATGTTACCTGCAGAGGGTTTTTGGTGCTGATGGCCAGGACCTGGTACTTGAAGTAGCAGAGCTCACAGCTCCAGGAGCCCCTCTCGCTGATCCAGCGGATGAGGCAGGGCTGATGGGTGCAGCGCACAGAGCCGTCACAGCGGCAGGGGCTCAACAGCTCACCCTGCAGGACGAGACAAGGAAACACAACAACATTTATTATTTAAATGTATTTATATTCATGTATCTGGTCTGAAATGTAGGAGAATTTATTCTTGATACTGCTTTAAATTATCTAAGAGATTTTTTTAAAGCAAGATCTTCAAAGCTTAATTTGATATTTTCTCCTTATACTCCAAAAACACTCTCACCACAAAATGATGTAACACTATTAAACTGGTACAACTCCACTTGAGGAATAGAAACATTTGGGGAAATAGGCTGATTCATTTTCTAGGTGGGGGGAGAGTTAGATGAGAAGATCAATACCACTCTCCTATTAGAGAGCAGTATTGATTTTATCACCTCATTCTTTGCCACAAAAGGGAATTAGCGCAGTTTGCAAAATGTCAGACTATTCCTTTAATACATTAACAACTAAAGGAGGCAAAACATAAGGAACATGAGATGATATAAACAAATGATGTGTCAGTTTAATATTACAACCACTCTCCTAATGTTTGAGCCAAGAGCTACTAAACATTATGCTCTCATTTTACACATAAAGAATATTTGGTTAAAGGGATATAAACAAAGCTTTTACTGTCTTTAAGCGTTACGGTTCAGTTAACTGAGGAAGAACAGACAATAAAGTGACGATATCAGACACAGGAATCATGTCTCTACTCACGACACAGAGCAGTGTAACCTGTGATACTGATCTTGCATCATATTCTGGTCTCTAACTCTATACGACACATTTAATTTCACTGCTTTCTGTCATGATGCAGAATAAAAGGAGCGAGATCGGTGGGAAAAACGAGGCGCTCTTTTGTGAGAGATAAATAATCAATCATGAATAAGATCTGCACAGAGGCGTCGTGCCCATTCAGCTTGAGGCCCATGCAAATCGCGGGTTGTGTTAACTGCAGTGTGTGAGGTATGAATAACACAGTGTTTTTCAGTCCTGGTCCTGAGGCAACCCTGCCCTGCATGATTCAGATCTTTACCTCTTCCAGCACACCTGATTCAAAGGATCAGTGAGTCGTCATCGAGCTCCGCAGAAGCCCGATAACGACTCATTCAATTGAATCAGGTGTGATGGAGCAGAGAAACATCTAAAACATACACAGAGCAGGACTGAAAAACACTAGAATAAACAAACTCAGCTCACAAAAATAAAACAAAAAAGGCTTGAATGGATTTGTAAGATTACTTGGAGCGTCAGAATCTCACTTTATTAACCCTTACTGTTCATATTTAGCTTCTACACCAACTCACATTCATAAATCCAGTCAGTCATTAATACATGTTTAATTTATTAATAGAAAAAAAGACATTTATAATCACTATTTTATGCTCCAGAAGGACATTTTATAGAATATGAAGAATTTAACATGTTTGAATGCTGATTTTTGAATTTTCCAATATATGCATTTTATTTCCATTTTTGTATATTTGAGGTTGCATTTAGGAAAAGTCCACCTATAGAGGAAATGTGTATTTGATGTTTTTACAGCTTTAAAATGTAAAAAAAAAAAAACAGGTCAAATTTGACTCTGAACAGTATGCAAAGGTTAAAGTGAATTGAGCTTTAATCCATAAGTAATTAAAATGAGTGTTAGCTTGTTGCCCTTTGCTGTTATTAGAAGCTAAATCATTGTTTTCTGGTTGAAACAAATTAGCAGCACTGAAATGTTTCCTTTACAAAGTCGGCAGCTCAACACTGTCAGTAAAAAAAAAACAGCAGCTGTGTGTTTGTGAGCTTTAAATAATCGACAGTGCTGAGAACTAATGTCACCCCTGAGTTTAAAAGCCTTTTTGTTGTTTTCACAGTTTCTTGTTAAATATTGCCGTTAAACGCAACGTAGAGTTAATCAATGTCATTCAATTATAGTTTTAGATAGTAACTGGGGGCGGTTTGATCATAATCATAGAAGAGAAATACGATAATTACAGGTAATGACTTGGCTTTGATACAAACATAAAGATATATATTGTGAAACTGTGCCTCCTCATAAAATTAATATTTCTCAAAACTGACATATTAGTTGACTACTAGCGGTGGTTTGTAATGAGACTATAAAGCCCCGCTATAGAAATGTGAATGTTGTCCTCTACATTGGGGCTTCTTGTTTTTAATTGTATATTTTAATATTTTATTTTTATGTAAAGCACATTGAGTTGCCCTATATAAATAAAGCTTGCCTTGCTTTACATATAAGGAAAAAAAGCATCTTTATGATCTGCACACATCACATTTTGGATGCACTTGATCTCTTTTATACACAACAGAGCTCACAAGCGGTAAGAGTGACAAATGAAAGACTCTAGCCTGCTATGCATTAAAAAAAAAAGAAGTCAAAATTACCCCCCCCCCCCCCACGTCTCTCTCTCTCTCTCTGAAGCCTGTTGGCATGTTCACCACATTCAGGCTGTCACCATCATTCAGTGTCAAACATCCATTTTGTCAGGAGGCTTAAAATCTTAAAAATTTTGACGACACCAAGCCTCATTTCACTGAATGAAAAGCATAAAAACACAACCAACACAACCTCTGCATTGTCAAAGCTGAATGAAAAGCTTTTAACCCTCCTGTTGTCCTGGAAGGAAGGAAGGAGGATAAGAGGAAGGAGAGAAGGAAGGAAGGAAGGAAGGAAGGACAGGAGGAAGGAAGAAAAGGAGTAAGGAGGAAAAGAGGAAGGAAGGAAGGAAGGAAGAAAAGGAGTAAGGAGGAAAAGCGGAAGGAAGGAAGGAAGAAAAGGAGTAAGGAGGAAAAGAGGAAGGAAGTAAAGAGAGAAGGAAGGAAGGAAGGAAGGAAGGAAGGAAGGAAGGAGAGAAGGAGAGAAGGAAGGAAGGAAGGAAGGAGGACGGAAAGAAGGAAGGGAGGAAGGAAAGGAAGGGAGGATGGAAGGAGGAGGGAGCAGAGAAAGAAGGGTGGAGGGGAAGAAGGAAGGAAAAATTAAAGAAAGAGGGACGAAGGAAGGAAGGAAGGAAGGAAGGATGGAAGAAAGGGGGATGGAGGAAGGAAAGAAGGAAGGGAGGAAAGAAAGAGATAAGGAGGGAGGAAGGACAGACGGAAGGAAGGAAGGAAAGAAGGAAGGAAGGAAGGAAGGAAGGAAGGAAGGAAGGAAGGAAGGAAGGAAGGGAGGAAGGAAGGAACAGTCAAAATAGAGATGGGGTCAATTTGACCCGGGAGGAAGGTTAAAACAACAACAGTGTTTTGTTTTTTTTTGTGAGGGGGGGGGGGGGGGGGCTATCAGTATGAATCATTAGTAAATCAATGAGTGGTCACAGCTTGACACGAGCGAGGCCCAGTTGGCAAAGGGGGGAATGTTTGCACTCTGCAACACCAGCAGGGAAGCGAGGCGGCTTCAAGGACGGCCAGGTGAAGGAGAGAGAGGAAGAGCTACTGAGGCGAGAGGAATGAACTCAGTCAACCTCATGAAAAAAAAATTACAACTACTCTGCTTACACAAACAAATCTCAAAGACATCAAAGATACACGTCGGCTGCTTGTGTAGGTGGAAGGGTTCACTTCGGCGGCGTTGCAGGATTTGGCCGGAGATTTTCTGTATTTTTCACAGTGTCGATAAATCTCACGAGCAGAGCCAAACAAACAATGAACTCATCCTACATGCAAGTACTGTGTGTGTGTCTCCAAAGTCTGATGTGTCTTATTCCTCTGTGCTGTAAGAGCTCTGTTGTTCCAAAAAAATATATTAAAAACACCCCAATGAGCCACACTGCTGCTCTGGATGGCATGTTTCTGCTTTATAAAGATTACAGTGATTCTTGGTTTGTTTAGAAATGGGCTCAGAAGAAATAACAGATCACATTTTTAGTCTCTGGAGAGTAGTTCTGTGTAAGCAACTACACACACATTGTTGAGCTGCATATCACAACCTCATGACTCTGTACTGAAGTTAACCCTGTAACGCCAAGTGAATCATTTTTGATACATGAGATTTAGAGACGTCTACATCATCAGTGGGATGATAAACCTGATGTGATATGGATAAGTGATAAATAAGGGTTGACAAGATGAGAAATTAAAGAAATATGTCAGAAAATGGTTTTAAAAGCAGCATCAGGTTTGTTAAAATGTACATTTTGTATTTTTGTATCATTTGAAATGATATTTGCACCATTTTTAAACCAAAGGTAAGACTGAATGCTCCTGAAAATGTCAAATGGTGTAACCACAAAAGAATGATAAATATTAAACAGTTTATATAAAATCAAATCAGGGAGGCCAAAATGTCACAAATGAACATCATACTGCATTGAAGAAGGCTTTAAACTAGCGATTGAGACCATAAACACATTTTGAAAACGTTTACTGAGGTTAGAAATCAAGTGAGAAGTTGGTGAATTCTCCATTGACTTGTATAGAGACGGTCGCCCCCTGGTGGCCTTTTGATAGAATGCAGTTCTAAGTTACTTCCACGATGGCTTCATTTCAGAGGACCAGAACTCCCCACCTGAATTAAACATGGATAAGAAGAAGTAATATCGTCTATGAATTGTCAGTAAATATTGAAAAATGCCTGTTATTATTTTCCAAAGCTCAAGTAGATGTGTTAAAAGTTTGCTTTAAAATTAAAATTAAAAAATTAAAAAATTAAGATGTTGTACACAGAAAAGCAGGTCCTCCCTCGGTGGGGATCGTCTAAATACACGTAATCTCCCCTTGGCCGGGAGCGTACCTATGCGGCTAACTCGGCTACTAGCTCGGCGGCTAATTCGGCTGCTAGCTCGGCGGCTAACTCGGCTGCTAACTCGGCTGCTAACTCGGCGGCTAACTCAGCTAACTGGCTAACTGTAGACGGGATCATCCCTATGTTCCCCGGTCACATACAAAGTGGGGAACATAGGGATGATCCCCCTTGGCCCACCGCCTGTTTGAGTACATGTAGTTTACAGCAGATTAAAACCAGCGTTTGCTCGTTGTGTCCGTCGTGTGTGAGCAAATTTCCAAATTAAGTGACATCGGTGCCGAGTTAAATCATCCGTTAATAAATGGTGACTCATAAAATGCTTCAGAATATGTTTCACCTGCCAGAAAATCAGCTGCTTAATCAATACAGAGTTTACGGATCACAGAGCTACCGCGCTGACATGATACTTTCTATCCCCCTCCATCTGGCTCATCTGACCTTCTTCACTTATAATAAAATACTTGGAGTGTCCCTCTTGCATTAAAATAGTCGGTTCTGCAGATGAGCCGCGTGATGAGCCGCATGATGAGCCGCACGCCGCTCGTAAACGTTAGAATATCTTTATAATGCTGACATTATAAAGACAAACATGGAGAAGGTCAGAAGTAGACGAGGAATAAATAAAAACAATAGGAAAGCAAACGTTTACTAAAATGTCAGGCCGTCGTTGAGGTTTGTGTGTGTGTGTGTTTGTGTGTGTGTTTGTGTATTTTTGTGTGTTTGTGTGTGTTTCTGTGTGTTTGTGTGTTTCTGTGTGTTTGTGTGTTTTTGTGTGTTTTTGTTTTTGTGTGGTTGTGTGTGTTTGTGTGTGTTTCTGTGTTTGTGTGTGTTTGTATGTTTGTGTGTGTTTGTGTTTGTTTGTGTGTTTCTGTGTGTTGTGTTTGTTTCTATGTTTGTGTTGCTTTGTGTGTGTGTGTGTGTGTGTTTTTGTGTGTTTGTGTTTCTGTGTGTGTGTTTGTGTTGCTTTGTGTGTGTATTTCTGTGTTTGTGTGTTTCTGTGTGTTTTGTGTGTGTGTCTTTCTGTGTGTTTATGTGTGTTTCTGTGTTTCTGTGTTTGTGTGTGTTTCTGTATTATCAGGAAACATTTAAAGACTGGGATGTAAATTTTAATGTCAGGACCCATAAGAACAAAATAAAAACTGTTTCAGCAGGAAACTCAACACGTGTATGACGGCCGACAATCTTAGACCAGTTAAAAAATCGAAATTATGATTTATTTGAATATAAATTTAAATGAAATTGCTTTTAGCTTTTGTTCTTCAATGGTGACTAAACCTAAAATCAAAACTGAGAATAAATGTTTCATTACATTTTAAAGCTGCACTTCATATTTTAACCTTCATGCTGCCTTTTTTATGTCTTTACTTATTTTGCTACATTTAATTTAATATATTTTATTCATCTATTGCCTCTTTTAGTCCTGTATTGATTTTTATCCTTTTTTTTCTTTTGCATTTTATGAAGCACTTTTAATTTCCTTGTGTGTGAAATGTGCCTAAATTATTTGTGTTTTAGGAAGAAAATGAAAACACAGATGTGATAACAGATTGTTTTTTTGTCACAATGATTAATAACCACATGCTCCACATACAACGCAGATTCAGATTCAGATTCAGATTCAGATTCAGGACAAACTGGTTAGCAGTAACGAGTAGAGAAGTCGAACGATCATAAAAAATCAGCCTCTGCTACTCCATGTGTTAGTACGACAAACACAAATGAAAAAAACCTGTATCAATTATCATTTTAGATAATTAACACCATATATAACACCCAGTTGGTTGTTATAGTGACCACATTTTAACCCCAAACAACGATGTTTCCTCTTAAAGCGACTACAACCTATATTTTCTTATACTATAACAACATATGAAATTATACTATGAAATATCAGATGTGTTGCTTGTAGTGATGAACACATTGGTAATTAACAATGACACCCTACTGCTGATGCTGATATGATTCACAGTTCAATAAAACTCCTTATTTATCTTATATTGGCTCTTTATGCAGCCTCTCAGTTCAGCCTCTGTCTGAAACAGGCCGTTTTAGCTCTTGTCTCTTTAAGCCCCGCGTCCTGATGAGCCCACTCTGTTCTGATTGGTTATTCCTTGGAAGCTGCCTCTCAAACTTAATACTATAACTATAGTAGGAGGGTTTATGGTGCGTTCCAGTTGTACTCGGAGGTCGGAAATTTCAGATCTCTGCCTCAGAAAGTTGGTTAAGTCCAACCAACCCAAACCTCAAAATCCAAGATGGCAGCCACATCCATTAAAGGTGTGAAAGTTGTAGTAATATCCTGATTATTAGCAGTTTTGTCTCATTTACGTCTCATTCAATCAGTCATACACAGAGCACTGTCCAACTTCTATCAGTGGACGTGTCGCTACGCTGTTTGAACGAGCAAAATATAACATAATACATTTTTTATTACATTTACATTTAACTGGTATCGCTACTAGTGGCTAACCTGGCTAAAACTGGTCCTCTGACTTTTAAACTGGAACGATACAAACTCGGGTGTGAAGTCATTTCTCAGCTCCGACTTCTAACTTTGGAGATAAATGGAACTTAGCATTATCTTCTTTTTCTTCTTTGCTTTTTCCCAAGAAAACTTAAATACATCCGTACATGTTCAGTTTGGAATCTGATCTGAAATATGCAACAATAAGGAAAACAATCTTCAACCAACATCGACGCTACAAGACAGATGAAGTAAGAGGTAAGATATCAAACTACTTTTTGACTTTCAGGGAGCATCCAACATCATATAACAGTATATAAATATCACAAAATCAGTATGTATTTCAGCCCAAACCATCATCTTTCCCTACACCTAGTAAAAACTAAATACTAGATACTTTTGGAAAGCGTCGCCCTGTCGATAGGGGCGTCAGATCAGAAAACGCTTGTATGTGTCATGAACAAATAACTTATTCTCTTGTTTAAATGAAGAGGTTTGTAACTACTGATTTAAACAATCTCTCATATCTAAAGCTACAATGAAGAGGAGCTTTTTTTCTGGAGCTGCTCCTTTGATGATAAAAAGAAAGAAAGAGCAAGGATCTTTTTCTGAATATAGCTTGGAAATAAAATGTATTAATATGTAAAAACGAAAAACTTGAGCTTCTTGCATTCATAAATTAAACGCCAACAGAGCAATTCTTCAAAGTATCTCCTGAGTTCATCCCAAAGTTCAAGATTCAGACTCTGCAGGAGCGTCGTTTGATGTTCACAAATATCGATCATCCTGCTGGAGATCACAGGACTGACATGAAGTGAATTTAGTTTTGGGAAACCAAACTGAAGGTGCGAAAAGATGCGTTTGATGTACAGAAGTTGAACAATGACAAAAATACAATCCCTTTTGGGTGAAAACTGTGTATCTTCAAAACAACAATAACAGAAAAAATCCTTTTGAAAATCAGCTTTTCTTTTGCAGCTTCATGCAGTCTGTTAAAAGAGGTACGATTCAAAGTATTAAATGAATCAGAATCAGATGTAAAAGGTTATCACACGACACTGATATGTTCCAGATAATAATGATGAGCTGGTAATAATAAGCTCAAGTTGTAATGCTTGTATAGCGGAGATAACCCAGGAGGGGAGGGGGGGGGGCAAATAAAAAGATAAATTTCAAATTGATCAAACTCAAACTCCATTAAACTAAAATGAAAATGGAAGTAAAACATGCTTCTCTTTTCTCCATTTGCACCTTCACTCATTTGAGAGTAAAATGCTGAATGCTATAAAAGGTCACATCTGCTTGAGACGGATGCCCTCATGCTCAGATAAAACTAGACCATGAATATTTAAACTGTTTGAGCCGACAATGAAGTGAACTGTAAATTTAACCTACTTCCAAATTTTAAAGGATAAAATTTGAGCTTTCTTTCTTCTTATTTATTGTCAATAAATAGCATTTAACCCTCCTGTCATCCTCCCGGGTCAAATTGACCCCATCTCTCTTTCGACTGTTCCTTCCTTCCTTCCTTCTTCCCTCTTTCTTTAATTTCTCCTTCCTTCTTCCCCTCCTCCCCTCATTCTTTGCTCCCTCCCTCTCTCCCTCCTTCCTTCCTTCTTTCCTTCGTCCCTCCTTACTCCTTTCTTTCCTTCCTTCCTCCCTTCCTTCCTCCCTCCCTCCCTCCTTACTCCTTTCCTTCCTTCCTTCTGTCCTTCCTTCTGTCCTTCCTTGACCTGAGGACAACAGGAGGGTTAAAGACCAAAACTAACTATGTGTTTGACCGTCTCTCAACATTTTCTGACTTTGCCCTTCGGTTCCTACTAAATCTTTAAAAACAGCTCGCTAAGATATTATTCCAGTTTAAAAACAAATGCTGAATAATTCCCTCAAACAGCTGGCCGCTGTAGTTTTTAGCACACATAACCCAAATATAAGTAAAAAGTATTTTCAGCTGCGGATGAATACACATTTCTAGTTCTAGGAAGTATTTCTGGCAGTGGACCCATTTACGTGGGACTGACTGTAAAAAAACACGCTGTCCATGTTCATCATGATGAAGGAACATGTCACCGTGCAGCAGCGTGACTCATTGGTGTGTTTTTAACATTAAACTGGCTACATTATGAAACGCTGCTTTCATGCAAAAATTATGACATTTATGTTTGGTTCCTTTCTGAAAATACCTTCTTCAACATCAAAATGCTAAATGGGAAATTTCTTGAGACAACCAGCGAAGAAAAAAAACAGCATATTATGTCTGTTATGTTCCTGCTGCTGTTTCATGATATTTTGTGTATTGGTAAATGGATTGTACTTATATAGCACCTTTCTAGTCTTTGCGACCACTCCAAGCTCTTTACATTACAACTCATTCACACACATTCATACACTGATGGCAGGAGCTACCATGCAGGGTGCCAACCTGCTCATCAGGGGGAATTTAACCATTCATTCACATTCATACACCGTTGGCGTAGCAACGGGAGAAATTTGGGGTTAAGTGTCTTGCCCAAGGACACATCGACATGTGGACTGGAGGAGCCGGGAATCAAACCGCCAATCTTCCAATTAGAGGACGACCGCTCTACCTCCTGAGCCACAGCCGCCCCTATTGCAAGTAGATAATAACAATTTTAGCAAGAGAAAGGTGAGAGATAGCTACGATTAACTCTTAACTCTAAACAGCCTTTTTAAAGTAGACAATAAAGAGAAGTCTTGCGTTAAGCTGCCCGCCGCCATTGTTGTTACTGTCGTGTTTCTTCTTCCTTGACCAATGAAATGCTGCCATTGATATTACATCATGTCTACAAACATGTCTGCACACTAAAACGCCAAGCTGTCATTTTCAGATTCACACACACACACACACACTGGAGCCTCTTTTAATCTGGAGTCTAGTTTGGTGGAGAACCAAAACGGAGAGAAAAGGGAGCGTTTGTGAACTTAGCCGGCTTAGCTTGGACGTTTTCCGAGATGTATCAGGTTTTGCTTACAGAGACAACACTAGTCAGAGGGATTAATCCATTGTCAGTTCTGATCTTCTTATGGGTTTGTTGTTAACACTACAACATAATACATAAAGTCACCAGAATGATCCTTTAACCCTTACATACTGCTCAGAGTCAAATTTGACCCATTTTTTTTTTACATTTTGGAGCTGTAAAAACACCATATACACATTTTTTTAAATCAGACTTTCCATAATGTGACCCACAGTATACAAAAATATATATAAAATACATAATTTTTAAAAATCCTTTTGCAGCTGATACACACTTTTGACTGTTCCTTCTTTCCTTCCTTACTCCCTCTTTCTTTCATTTTTCCTTCGTTCTTCCCCTCCTTCCATACTTCCTTCCTCACTTCCTTCCATCATTCATTCCTTCCTTCCTTCCATCCTACCTCCTCCTTACTCCTTTCCTTCCTTCCCTCCTCCTTCCTTCCTTCTTTCCTCCCTCCCTCCCTCCTTACTCCTTTCCTTCCGCCCTCCCTCCTTACTCCTTTCCTTCCTCCTTTCCTCCCTCCCTCCCTCCTTACTCCTTTCTTTCCTTCCTTCCTTCCTTTCTTCTCTCCTTCCTTCTTTCCTTCCTTCCTTCCTTCCTTCCTTACTCCCTACCTTACTTCCTCCTTTCCTCCCTCCCCCTCCCTCCCTCCTTACTCCTTTCCTTCCTTCCTTCCTTCCAACCTTACTCCTTTCCTTCCTCCCACCCTCCTTACTCCCTTCCTTCCTCCCTTCCTTGACGTGAGGACTTCATATTCTATAAAATGTGTTTTTTTCCCATAACATTATTTAACATGAATGTGAACTGGAGTAGAGGCTAATTATGAGTTAGAATATGAACAGTATGTAAAGGTTGAAGACTGACAAACACGAAGGCTGCCCTCCTCTACACACACACACACACACACACACACACACACACACACACACACACACACACACACACACACACACACACACACACACACTCCTACTTGGATGAACTGGCGTGGGTTTGTCCCTTAAGGCTACTTCACAGAGCGTGAAGGTGTTAATTCGGTGTGTCACTAGTATGACTAAAAAAACTGGTCTCCCTCCCTAGTTTGTAACATTTAGACAAACCATTCTTGGCGTGGAAGTTCCCCCGTGAGCTGCAGACTGTGTGTCCCTGTGGAAACACGCTGTTGGGCACTACAAGCGTAAAAAAAAAAAAAAAAAAAAAAAAAAAAGGGCAAGCAGGGGTGATCAGCTTCTCCACTGCCACCAACCTTCCTTAATCCAGCATGCCAGTATGTTTCTGTGTATCTGCTCCAAAAGTTAACATGCTCCGGACCCTCCAGCCGGTTCTGGCATTGCTTCTGTGAACCCAGGCGGTGTGAAGTGGAATCAGCTACTGTACATCACCCACACACACACACACACACACACACACACACACTGATGCCTTTGACAGACAAGCTAATAAGAATTCATACTCAGTGCGGCCCACAGAGCAAGGTGATTATGTCTGTAGGTAATTGGCCCGCTGACAGCGACATGATCCCGGCCCCTGTTGTGACCTGCTTGAATAATGAAATAACAATAAAATGGCAAACGTGAGCTCACCCACCACCACCACCACCACCACCACCACCACCACCACTGCCACCCCTGCACCCATGGAGGTATGAGGCATCTTCTCTTTGCAACACAGAAGCTGATAGTAGTAGTGTAATCTTCCGGTTTTTTCCCCTCAATGCTTTGTTTGCTTTCTCTTTGTCTGTAACTAAAAGAGGCAGCTCAGAGCCATGTTGCACGATGAGTCACCTTGCCGGAGAGCCGAAAGCCCAAAAAAAAAACATCACCCTTCTTTTTTTTTTATTAAAGGAAGAAGAAATCTACCTGGGGTTGATCCTCGTATCCAAAACAAGTCTACTCTGCAGCTCTGTGTCTCTAGTTTACTACATCGTACAATATAAAACTCTAAGGCAGATGTCATAAATTAGCACATGGGCTGTAATAACACTATACGCCTATCTTACGGAAGTGACTAAATGGTAATATCCATCTGTGCTCCTACAGGATTTACAGTGTTTCTAATTATCTTCAGGCTTCAGGTCTACCTGCTGAGCCAGGCGGCACAGGTTTCAGCACATCTGGTGAGATCGACATTTGGCCACAGACCAAAGAGAAGCACTAAACTTATTGTTTTTGTTTGGTGGAGGGGAGAGGGGAGAGGGGAGAGGGGGAGGAAAAAAAAGAAAAGAAAGAAGAGCAACAATGGAGAAAAGACATGCGAGGTGACAAATTGATTTAACTTGTCATTTATAATCAAAGCTGGGCTCATTTTTTCTAGCTGGGAACACTGGTCATCACATCATCACGTAATCAATATTTGATCATCCTGTACTGTGACACATGCAGATCGTGGGAGAGGAGGGGAGGGAGGAGGGGAGGGGGGGGTCACTAGCCTATTTGTCATCTTGCAGACCTAATTGGGTAACTTTCTTTGTTGCTATGCTGGCCAGATTTCAGATGTGTGTGTGTGTGTGTGGAGGGAAAAATGCTGCCTCTCCACAACTCATTAGATTAGTTACTCAGATAATAAGATTACCAATAAAGCAGCACGCTGGGATAAAAGACAATACCTCTACATGATTGTTGAAATCCTAGGCCTCAACCTAGATTGTTTTTTTGAAAGGAGGTAGGTGAGGGGGAAGGTGGGTGGGAGAGAGAAAGAGAGAGAGAGAGAGAGAGAGAGAGAGAGAGAGAGAGAGAGAGAGAGAGAGAGAGAGAGATGTAGGACAGGATGGTTGTAGTAGCTCCTCTGAATCAGAGACCCTTTGTGATTTACTGTGCAACAATAAAAATCGAAATAGCAGATTTTGGAATAAAGAACCAAACGTGACACGTGTTAAAATAATATATAATAATAATAATAATAATGATGATATAGATGATAAAAACTTCCTTAAACACTGCTGATGTGGATCAATTCATGCGTATTGAAGCGACTCTCCACAGCACCACAAAGGCTCTGTGCAGCACATTTTTCTATCAGCACAAACAGGACGTGGCATCAGCATTAGGAGCCATTCTCTCTCTCTCTCTCTCTCTCTCTCTCTCTCTCTGCTGCATGTCTACCTGCTCGGGGCCTTGGAAACAGATCCGGCACTGGGGGGTCCGCAGGCTGCTCGCGGTGCTGGCCAGAGACACGGCGTCCAGGCCCACTTGAAGCTTGGGCTCCTTGTCCTCAAACGCCAGGCTCCGGGGCCGCGGGTCGCTGCCGTAGTACTCCTCCTCATCATCCCGGGAATGGCAGTCGACGAAAGGCGGCCAACCGCAGCCGCCCATCCCCAGACCTCGCATGGTGGTGGTGGTGGACCGTCTCTCTGTGTCTGAGCCGGACTGTCTCGAATCGGATCGCATAAACACCAAGACTTTCAGTTCATTAAAAAACATGCGGATCCGATACTTGAACATGTTTGGCTACATAAAGACTGAAATGAATTAATGTGTAAAAGTGTTTTTTTGTCTTTTGCCTCTCTCTCTCTCACTCTCTCTCTCTCTCCCTCTTTGTATTATTAATATAATTCATACACCAGATATCTTCATTTTTATTGCAGTATTATCGTTTTTTTATGAATGTAATACCACAACTATTATTAATTGGAAATCCAGAGAATTTAAAGGCTCTCGCCCCACTGATGGCATGTGTGTCTAAGCCAATGCGGATGAAAGATTTTCCCCTTCAGCTGGCCGACACACTCTTTCAATATTCATTACTCAAACAACTCAGCAGATGCTTTCTATAGGTGCATCTATCACCGCACCCTTACAAAACAACACAACTTGGACATTTTCTTGATTTCCACGGTCCATTTTTGCCCCCCTCTCCCTCTCTCTTTCTCTCTTTCCTTTTGCCGCTGCTCTAAAAAAGACACCTTTTTTTTTTTTTTTTTTGTCAGACGCACACTGAGCTTGCAGCAAAAAATAGCCTACATGTTTTGCTACCCAAAGCAGAAGACTGCGAGAGAGTGGACTAGTGGAAGAGAGAGCAACACAGAGCCAGGAAACAGAAGATGGGATGTAAAATACAACGACATGCCATCCATACAGTCACATCTGGGACTCTTGTCAAGAATCATAATCCAACAATAAAAAAAAGAAGGGGAAAAAAAACAACAGGGTGCTGAAGATGAAATGGAAGTTGTTTTTTTGACGTGATTATAATAATTTGTTTTTTAATTTTTATGGTCTCTTTCAGTGTAGCATCCCAAGCGTCAGATCATGGTCCATTTTTTCCTCTCTCTCTCTCTCGCTCCTCTCTCTTCCTATTTCATCTCCCTTTTGTAAAGCCTCTGGTTGATCCACGAAGAATCCGTGCCATTCACAATCCACGTCGAGATCAAAAACACAATCCGTGTCATTTGCATTTTCCCCCTTTCTTCCTTCCTTCCTTCCTTCCTTCCTCTTCAGTAGTCTAGCTGGAAATATGGCAACACAAAAACACCCGAAAGCCCCATGTTTCCCATCCTCGCTCGATGTCCATCAGCATTTCATTGCGAGCCAAAATACGGTGGAAAGAAAGAAGAGAGGCAGAAGA
Source organism: Scomber japonicus (assembly GCF_027409825.1). Classification (NCBI taxonomy): domain Eukaryota; kingdom Metazoa; phylum Chordata; class Actinopteri; order Scombriformes; family Scombridae; genus Scomber; species Scomber japonicus. The sequence goes on along the minus strand of NC_070581.1, from coordinate 28,829,003 downwards.
ATAAAAAAAAAAGGCACCCTGCGATTTTTCTAATTAGAGAGAAAAAGAAGGGGGGAAGACGCATGAAGATGTCTTCGCATACGAGAGCAATTACACAGCAGTAATGGCATTGATTATTGGATCAGATAGATGGTGGTGATGATACTGCTGGCGCTGATTTTCCTCCTCGAAATGGTCGGCTTGGAGATTGAACCAGCAGCTACTTCCGGAACGGGGAGAAAAAAAAACCCGGACTGTCATCCTGTAAACAAGTCGCTGTTTTTTCTTCTTCTTCTTCTACTCATCCATACCTCTCTCCTATGGGTGAAGCACCTTTCCCAGTGCTCCCAGCAGCTGGGCAGGATAGGAGCTCAGGCTGCTTTATTATTGACCAGGCGCCGCTGTCCAGGGTGCTGATCTCCCTCTGCTGACGTGGGCGCTGCGGCCACATGCACTGGGTGCCCGCGAAGTACGAACTGGACCTGATCCTCTCCTCTCTATAAATACACCTTTATACAAGACTACAGGATCTCACAGACTCCGAACTGAACATGTACTCTCTGACCCGGATCCTGGTTTTGTTTCCTCTGCCCTCTGTGTGTGGTGGATCTGAGAACTGAGCAGGAAAACTTCAGGAGGCACATGAGGAGAAAAAAAAAGAAAAGAAAAAAAAGCCAGACAAAAGACAAGCAATGGAGGAAAGAGCTTCTTCAGTTTGACAATACATGCATAGCATACAGGAAAGTGCTGCAAATGCAAAAACACGACAAAATAAAGAAAACACAACCAAATATAGAAAAAAACTATAAAAATAGAAAAACTCTAAAAACGTAGAAAACACAACCAAATATAGAAAAAACAACCAAATGTAAAAAAACACAACTAAATATAGAAAAACTAAAAAAATATGGAAAAAACATCCAAATATAAAAAAACAACCAAATATAAAAAACAACCAAATGTAGAAAAACTCTAAAAATATAGAAAACACAACCAAATATAAAAAAACAACCAAATATGGAAAAAACAACCAAATATGGAAAAAACAACCAAATATAAAAAACAACCAAATATGGAAAAAACAACTAAATATAAAAAACAACCAAATATAGAAAAACTCTAAAAACTCTAGAAAAAAACAACCCAATATTAGTAAATATGAGTAAATACAGAAAATCTCTTCAAATACAAAGAAGCATTATAAACCCAGCTGTCAGTCACACTTCCCTCCCCCACCTTATGATCCTGATCTTAAACAGGGACAATGGATCAATCCTATAATACTGTAAGCTGTTAGATTGTTATTCATCATATCACAACCTCTTTCTTTCCTTCCTTCCTTCCTTCCTTCCTTCCTTCCTTCCTTCCTTCCTTCCTTCCTTCCTTCCTTCCTCCTTTCCTTCCTTCCCAATCCTATAATACTGTAAGCTGTTAGATTGTTATTCATCATATCACAACCTCTTTCCTTCCTTCCTTCCTTCCTTCCTTCCTTCCTTCCTTCCTTCCTTCCTTCCTTCCTTCCTTCCTTCCCAATCCTATAATACTGTAAGCTGTTAGATTGTTATTCATCATATCACAACCTCTTTCCTTCCTTCCTTCCTTCCTTCCTTCCTCCTTTCGTTCCTTCCTTCCTTCCTTCCTTCCTTCTTTCCTTCCTTCCCAATCCTATAATACTGTAAATTGTTAGATTGTTATTCATCATATCACAACCTCTTTCCTTCCTTCCTTCCTTCCTTCCTTCCTTCCTTCCCAATCCTATAATACTGTAAGCTGTTAGATTGTTATTCATCATATCACAACCTTCCTCTCAGGATTTATTCTGGGTTCTTTTGTTCTTTGACTAAATAACAACGTAGATATTATGAAGCTCTGTAGAAACACAGGACTACTCTACGGAGACTGAAAACCTGATCGCTGTTTCTAATCGTTTCTAAACAAACTAGCGTGACTATAATCATCGTGACTCTTTGACGTGTTTTTAATAGTTTCTGTACAACAATGGAGGTCTAACAGCTAAGAGCGATACGATACGTTCAATAAGAAATAATACGTCCTTTAACCTTTGTATCGTCCTCCCGGGTCAAATTGACCCCATCTGTTCTTCCTCCCTCCTTTATTTCCTTCCTTCCTTCCTTCCTCCCTCCTTTATTTCCTTCCTTCCTTCCTTCCTTCCTCCTTTCCTTCCTTCATCCCTCCTTTCATTCCTTCCTTCCTTCCTTCCTTCCTTTCCTTCCTTCCTTCCCTCTTACCCTCCTTCCTCCCTTCCCTCTTACCCTACTTCCTTCCTCCTTTGTCCCTCCTTTCCTCCCTCCCTCCTTTCCTTCCTCCCTTCCTTCCTTGACTCGAGGACAACAGGAGGGTGAAAGCCTAAAGAATACCCCGTAAAGCTGGAGCCAAATATTAATTACTAAATCAAAAGATGTGACAGTTGTTTTCTTTAATAATCAGTTGATTGATCTTTGTTTGATATGTCAGGAAATAGTGAAATATCTCTGTTCTCTGAAGCCCAAATTAACATATCTTGAAGTCTTGTTTAGTCTTTCAGTCAAAAACACAAAGATGTCGAGTTTACAATCATCATCCTCTGAGAAGCTGTTCAGGTGAGTTTCTGTTAATTAACCCTCGTATCGTCCTCCCGGGTCAAATTGACCCTTTCTTCCTTCCTTCCTTCCTTCTGTCCTTCCTTCCCCCTCACTCCTTCTTTCCTTCCCTCCTTATTTTCTTCCCGTATTCCTTCCTCCCTCCTTTCCTTTCTTCTTCCTTCCTTCCCCCTTTCTTTCCTTCCCTCCCTTCCTTCCTCTCTCTCTCCTTTCCTTCTTTCTTCCTTCCTTCTTCCTTCATTCCTTCCTTCCTTCCTCCCTCCTTTCCTTCCTTCTTCCTCCTTCTCTCCTTTCCTTCTTCCTTCTTTCCCTCCTTCCTTCCTTCCTTCTTTCCTTCCTTCTTCCTCCTCCCTTCCTTCCTTCCTTCCTTCTTCCTCCCTCCTTTCCTTCCTTCTTCCTTCCTTCCTTCTTCCTTCCTTCCTTCCTTCCTTCCTTCCTTCTTTCCGTCCTTCCTCCCTTCCTTCCTCCCTCCTTTCCTTCCTCCCTTCCTTCCTTGAGGACAACAGGAGGGTTAAATACTCTTCATATTCTGACAGTACTACTTCTACTACTACTAATAATAATATTTGTCCCTGCACCGATTCACATTCATAAATTCCCCATCGGTCAATAATAAATGTTTGATGAATCCTTTATGAAGCCGTCAGAGAGCAAACAGAGTGTATTTTTATGTATATTTATTTATGGAAAGTCACCGTTTTAATGTCCAGGAGAACATTTAATGGAATATGAAGAATAAAAAAATGTGTTTGAATGGTGTTTTTATTTAAAATTGTACATTTGCATATACATAAAAAATTACATTTTATCTTATCAATTTTATTCTATTTTTAGAATAACAGTTTCAGTCTAGCTTTTATGAAACTTTATCTCTTTTATTTTATTTTTTTTAAAATTTACTTTAACTTTTAATAAACCTTTTCTTTAGTCTCTTTTATTTTTTTCTTATTTTTCTATTCTTCTATTTTTCTTATAAATCCTTTTCTTTCGAGTGCTTTAGTCTCAATAATTTTAGTTCCTTGTGTTTGAATGGTGTTTTTATTTTTGTACAGTTGCGTCTACACAAAAAAATGTAAATTTTATCTCAGCTTTTATTGAACTTTATCTCTTTTATTTCATTTTATTTTGTCTTTTTAATCTATTTTAATGTCGTTTTTTCTAACTTTAACTTTTAATTAACCTTTTCTCTTACTGAGAAAAGTTGCTTCCCTCATCTTGCAGACATCACTCAGGCCACATGCTGAGCCTGATGCTGATCCTGTAAAATATACCGACAGGAAGTTCAATGTTCGCTGGGTGAAGCTTCATCGCGTCAAGTGTCGAAGCTGCAAACAGCAGAGGAGGGAAAAACTGTCTCTGTGTCGTTTATCAGGAGACAAGCGAGGCAATTAGGACAAGAGCAGAGACTCAGGGGCAGAGGTCATTTTAATCTGCAGTTTACAGAGAAGAAGAAGAAGAAGAAGAAGAAGAAGAAGAAGAAGAAGAAGGAGAAGAAGAAGAAGAAGAAGAAGGAGAAGAAGAAGACTCTCTCTCTTTCTCTTTCTCAGTCTCTCTTTTCTCTCTCTCTCTCTCTCTTGATCAGTCTCTTTCTCTTTCTCTCTCTCTTTCTCTTTCTCTCTCGATCAGTCTCTTTCTCTTTCTCTCTCTCTTTCTGTCTCTCTTTCTCTCTCTCAGTCTCTCTCTCTCGATCAGTCTCTTTCTCTTTCTCTCTTTCTCGATCAGTCTCTTTCTCTCTCTCTCTCTTGATCAGTCTCTTTCTCTCTCTCTTTCTCTGTCTCTCTCTCTCTCTCTCTCTTTCTCTGTATCTTTCTCTCTCTCTCAGTCTCTCTCTGTTTATCTCTCTTGATCAGTCTCTTTCTCTTTCTTTCTCTCTCTCTCTCTCTCTCTCTGTCTCTCAGTTTCTCTCTCTCTCTCTCTCTCTCTCTTTCTCTCTGTCTCTCTGTCTCTCTGTCTCTCTCTCTGTCTCTTTCTCTTTCTTTCTTTAACACTCTGCATTCTCCTCTACAGCAATACTTCCCACTAAATCCCCTGTCACATTGATCCAAGATTGATTTTTCACACTCTGCTTGTTACAGATATAGATTTATTTTAAGCATAACGCACGATTTGAGATGCAACGCCATACCTGGGCTATCATGCCATCATTCCCTCCTAGATAGAAAGGTAGACAGATCTCTCTATCTCTCTATCTCTCTATCTCTCTATCTCTCCTTCTATCCAGCTGGGAATGATGGCATGTATAGTGTATTTGATATTTTCTTTGATATTTGCATTTATTTGTAATCATCTGTCAGTGTTTGTTATCTAGATGGATGGATAGATAAATAGAGGGAGGGAGGGAAGGATAGATAGATAGATAGATAGACGGACGGACAGGTAGGTAGGTATAGATGGATGAAAGGATGGAGGGAGCGAGGGAAGGATAGGTAGGTAGTCATAGATAGATAGATGATAGATAAATGGATGGATAGAGGGATGGACGGACAGACAGGTAGGTAGGTATAGATGAATGGAAGGATGGAGGGAGGACAGGATAGATAGATAGATAGATGGATGGATGGATGGATAGATAGATAGATAGATGGATAGATGGATAGATGCATAGATGGATAGATGGATAGATGGATGGAAAGATAGATAGATAGATAGATAGATAGATAGATAGATAGATAGATAGATAGATAGATAGATAGATAGATAGATAGATAGATAGATAGATAGATAGATAGATAGATAGATAGATAGATAGATAGATAGATAGATAGATGGATAGATGGATAGATAGATAGATAGATAGATAGATGGATAGATAGATAGATAGATAGATAGATAGAAGGCCCAAATTATCTGCACCAACTAAAATAGACGGCGGTGCAGCACTTTTATTCTGCTCACATTGTTTTTATGCAAAACAGAAGCAATTAACAACAGAAAAAAAACAAACACGGCATCATCATCTTTTCTTTTTTTTCTCTCCATCTTTTCTTTTTTTTCCTCCAACACCTTTTCAAGGCTGGGACACGTGACGCTACATTAATATTAGCTCACACTACGGGAATAAACTGTTCTGCAAGTAAGTGTGCATAGTGTAATGATGATTGCATGATTGTGTGGGAGGGTTATTTGATGATGATGCTGAGTGGGGGAGGGTTGATGGTAATACATGCTAATGAGACGCTCGTCGTTAAAAAAAAAAGAAAAGAAAAGAAAAGAAAAGAAAAGTCTCGTTTGCTTATTCTTCATAGATTTTATAAGATGATAATTGATGATGATTTAATGTCTGCTCACCAGGATTTTCACCTTCACATTTGATTTGTAGCGTAAATCTGATTTGTTTGGTTAACACGTCTGTTTTGACTGTTCCTTCTTTCCTCCCTTCCTTCCTTCCTTCTGTCCTTCTGTCCTTCTTTTCTTCCCCCTTCCAATTTTAAAAGGGTTAAAAATGTGAAAAAATAAACATATTAATTACTTCTTTTTTGTAGACCAAGCATGTCTTTTATTAACCCTCCTGTTGTCCTTAGGTCAAGGAAGGACAGAAGGAAGGAAAGGAGTAAGGAGGGAGGGGGGAAAGGAGGAAGGAAGGAAGGGAGTAAGGAGGAAAAGAGGTAGGAAGTAAGGAGAGAAGGAAGGGAGGAAGGAAAGGAGGAAGGAAGGAAGGAAGGAAGGAAGGAAGGAAGAGGAAGGAAGGAAGGAAGGAAGGAAAGGAGTAAGGAGGGAGGTAGGAAGGAAGGAAGCAAGGAAGGAAAGGAGTAAGGAGGGAGGGAGGAAGGGAAGGAGGAAGGAAGGAAGGAAAGGAGTAAGGAGGGAGGGACGAAGGAAGGAAGGAAGGAAGGAAGGAAGGAGGAGGGAGCAAAGAAAGAGAGAAGGAGGGGAAGAAGGAAGGACAAATTAAAGAAAGAGGGAAGAAGGAAGGAAAGAAGGAGCAGTCAAAAGAGATGGGGTCAATTTGACTCGGGAGGACGACAGGAAGACTTTTGAATAATATCTTACACTACATTTTAACTTTTATTCTCCTTTTGTATCTGTCTTATTCTATTTTAGCTTATTTATATTCCCAATTTAACACTTAAGTGTATTTAAATGTTTTTTTATATTGTCTTATGTTACTTTTATATTTTGTCTTAATGTCTGTTTCATGTAAATAAACTTACCTTCAGAAATAAACTTGATGTAAAAGAAATAAATGTATTCCTACAGATCAGTTCCACCTGTGGCTTCCAATCAATCATCATCGATCACATGACCTTCTTTAACAGATGGAGTTGGTCTCTCATCATGGCTCAAATTCTGAAGTCAACATAACAACTGGGCTCCTCCGTCTGCTGAGGAAGATCATGTGAAACAACCAAAAGCTCCAGAAATGCTTTAAATGAACCTTGAGGTGATATTATTATTCTGTTACTAAAGAAGGTAAAGAAAGAAATATAAACCTCAATGGGGTTTTTTCTGCTCTCTTCCTTCCTGTTAACACTTAACTGACCGCTACGATGTGTCTTGTGACCTATTTCCCACTTCCTTCCTTCCTTCCTTCCTTCTGTCCTTAATTCCATCTGTCCTTCCTTCCATTTGTCCTTCCTTCCTTCCATCTGACCCCTTCCTTCCTTCCTTCCCTCATTCCTTCCTTCAATCTGTCCTTCCTTCCCTCCCTCATTCCTTCCTTCCTTCTGTCCTTCCTTCCCTCCTTCCTTCCTTCAATCTGTCCTTCCTTCCCTCCCTCATTCCTTCCTTCCTTCTGTCCTTCCTTCCCTCCTTCCGTCCTTCCTTCCTTCCTTCCGCCTGTCCTCCCTTCCTCCTTCTTTCCTTCCTTCCTCCCTTCTTTCTTTCCTCTTTCCTTCCTTCCTCCCTTCCTCTTTCCTTTCTCCCTCCCTCCTTCCTCCCTCCCTCCCTCCCTCCCTCCTACCTTCCTTCTTCTTCCCTTCCTTCCTCCTTTCTTCCTTCCTTTCCTTCCCCCCTTCCTTCTTTCCTCTGTCCTTCTTTCCTTCCTTCTTCATCCCTTCCTTCCTTCTTCCTCCCTCCCTTCCTTCCTTGACTCGAGGACAACAGGAGGGTTAATTAATTGTAACCTGATTGTTTAAACAGAATTTGGTGATTGATCTTTAATGAACTAACATGGAGGTTTAAGTAAAACAGATTTAGCTGCTTTGTTTCAACATGAATATCTCTTTAAGAGCTCAAACGCTCCGAGTAACCCCACAGTCACCTATGCTGCCATTTCCATCTGAGGACTAACAACGTGCTCTGTTTCATTATTGATAGGCCTTATTGACCTGTTTGTCTCCCACCGCTGATGAGAATGATTTGCCTTCCTGTTTGTCCTCGCCGTGAAGCTGTGAGAAGAATCTCAGATTCAGATATAGACCCCATTAAAACCACACGGGTTCATCCTTTAGCACGATCCTGTTGCCTGTGTCAGAGGAGGAAACTCACGCTGGTTATGTAGGATGCAGCTGCGGGTAGTTAAAAAAAAACACACACAAAAAACACCAAAATAACATTTCCTGTTTCCATATGGGAACTGACGATCAGCACAAATGGAAATAATCAGTAAAAAGGTCAAATTGAAATATGCCTCACCTGGAGAGACTTTATAATGAAGACCAGGGAGGTACGTCTGATAAGATGTGGGACCCGGTACTGCATCTGTTTCAAGGAAAGGACTAATATGTTGATCACTGTGAAACATCTTGGTTGTGTGTATCTCTCATTTTGTTCTTCACTTTATATATATTTTTAATTTTTTTTATTATTATTTTTTTTTATGTTCATTTTATTGTGATGACTGTGGCTCCGCCTGTTATTGTCATTATTTCTTACTTATGATGTGCTGATCCTGTTCATGTTCTTCTGTTAGTTTTGGGGTCGGGAGAGGGAGGGTCTTTTTCTTCTTCTTTTTCCTCTATTCTCTGTCTTTCCTGTGTTCTTGTTACATTCTGAAAAACAATAAACATATGTATTAAAAAAAAGAAAAAAGGTCATATTGTCTTCAGATAATTATACATTTTTGCTCAAAACAAGGACTGTGGATTTTGTCCTCCATCACTTCCATTGTGCTTTTATTATGAAAGGATGTTTTAGTGGCCAATATAAGCAGAAGGAAAACCTATTTAATTTGGGCTCCTGACAGACTTGAAAAACTGTGACCAGGTTCCTTCCTTTAACCCTTACATACTGTTCGGGTCTTTTACTCTGAAATGTGTTGACTTTTCCTAAAGTGGCCCAAAATGCACACAAATTAAAATATGTGAAAGTGTTACCTTTTGTAAAGGTGCTACAAATATTTGTCCATTGAGGCTGTTCTGGGTCAAATCTGACCCGTATCTACTGACATGTCTTTTAGTGAAATGAATAGTGAATAGTTTTAATAAGATAGTAGCTATGAGGAGTGAAGACTGATGGCTCTAATGGTTTTACAATAAACCCCACAGCTCCATAAAGTTCTTGTCATTTTCACTTTACATAAAATACATTTAAATAATCATTGCTATGTTATATTTTCATGTCTTAGGTAAAATAGGACATGATATTGTGTGAAATTAGGTGTATTTTCTCCACAAATGAGTGGTATAAAAGCTTAAAAATACACTCTCTTCTCTCTGAAACATTAATCAATGTTTAATCACATATTTATTGATCAGTCAGATCGACTATTGATGCTTTCTAAACAGATCTGTGGTTCATAGTTTGGTAAAGACACTTTTTATGAGGGGATTCTAGTTAATATACTGCGAGAGTGTAGAATATGAACCGTATGTAAGGGTTAA
>NC_070581.1:28812163-28814663 GCF_027409825.1 Scomber japonicus | reverse complement strand
AACACACACAAAGACTAATAATTTAAAAAATATTTTGAATATTTTGTACATTATGAGTATGTATGTATCTCCACCAGGATAAATTGCTCCTATTAAGGTAAAGTTTGAGAGTTAAAGTAAGGATTAAGGATTTTAACGAGGTAATTTATCTTTTTCTGTCAAAAAAAACCCCCAAAACCAAACCAATGAAAACACAGATTCATATTTAAAGCAGAGTATTTTTATGTATCTTAACCCTTGAACAGGCAGGAGTGGAAAATAAGATGTGAAAATAATTATTTTTACTTACTTTGATGTTACTTGTCATCTCATTTGCACCTAAATAAACAAACACAAACACAAATAATTAAAAAAATGTTTTGTATATTATGAGTTGTATCTCCACCAGGATAGATTGCTCCTATTAAGGTATAAAAATGTATATATGTCTGCATCTCCTGGTGCACGTTTCCTGTTGGAGAGGATCTTTAAACAATCAAGACTCGAGGTACATAGTTTCCAATTTGAGGTTTTATTATTTGTAAAATTAAGTCTCAAAAATTCAAGATACATTTTTGAATAACAAGTGCACACAAATTCAAAGTGAGGTGTAATATATGGCATAACAATGCTTAAGATCTGTCAAAATGCTATTTTTTTTTTCCTTTTTCTTTTTTTTTGTTTTTGTACACCAGCGAGAACTCCAAACCAGCAGCGAGGAAATCCATAATCGGCGTAGTTGACAGGTTCAAGTAAGACAATTACAGTTCATGTTAGTCCTTAAGTTAAAAGATCCAAAAAAGAGAAAAAACACATCTTTAAAAAGAGAGAGAGAGAGAATTAATGAACAGTGTGACTTCTCAACAGGAAATGTCAAAACATCGAGTTAGGCAGCAAAAATTTGCATCGTCATAAAACTAAAACTTAACTTTAGCCTCAATGTGCATCATCCAACTTAACTTAAATATTTAACAAGCTTCTCTTTTTTTTACAAAGCATCTTAACACTGATGAATGAAGAAAAAAAAAAAAGAGCAGATGGCAACAGAGAACACAATTAAGAGAACAAAATAATTACACAGCAGAATTATACAAAAAAAAAAAAAAAAAAAAAAGGAGAATTTCAACAAAAAAGCATCATTTCTCACTTAACACTATAAAAACAAAACTGGGGTTTGCGATAAAGTAGTTTTGGGCCAAAATTATTTCATATTAATCTTTTTTTATTTTTTATTTATTTAAACATTGCTATGATTTCTTCCAGTTACACAGGAGGTAATGATACGTACCTGAATCCACTTTTCTACTACCAGAAACTATACTAAAGCGACATCACTGTGCGACACAAAGGAACATATTAAATACAGGAAGGAGGGAGGCGGTGGATGATTATTGTGGCCTTTAAAAGACCCTCGTATATGCAGGCAAAACCCCCCCAACTAGAAGAGGCGACTACATGATAAAACGCGTCGAGAATGATATTTTCTGTGTGTGTGTGTGTGTGTGTGTGTGTGTGTGTGTGTGAACTACAGTATTTAAAGACTATGTACAACATCAAGTCTGCAGTCCGTTGGCATTCTTATATCTCCGACTGTTCAAAAGTTAGTTGGCTCAGTTACAGATCATAAATATTTGAACCTGATCGACTAGCAACTACGTCACCTACAAAAAAAAAAAAAAAAGAAAAAAGCTAAGACTGTTCCGGCATTCCGGAATAACCGCATTCCGGAATAGCCGCATTCCGGAATAGCCGCATTCCAGAATAGCCGCATTCCAGAATCCCAGCATTCTGTGGCATCTGCAAAAAAAAAAAAAAAAAAAAGAAAAAGAAAGAAAAAACTCCACATTTACATTTACATTTCAAAAAAACTACTTTACACAACATGTCCAGTTTATACCTTCTTATCCTTCTCCTTCTTCTTCTATCCTAAAAAAAAAAAGCAGTAGCTCCTCACACTGGACATGTTTGGGTTACACAGCTCTCTACACATCACTGATAGCACTGACCAGAGGAATATATATTCGTCGGTGGCACTATTACTATTTAGAGAAAAAAGGTGCATACAGGTTAATTTTTGGACACTGCACAAAGTCATTTCGGGTTGTTGTTGTTGTTGTTGTTGTTGTTGTGTGGAATGAAATCAACAACTTTGTATTAAGCGCAGGCGTGGTGGGACGCATGCAGAAGAAGACGTCTTCTTGTCGCTTGTTGTTTTGTTTTTTTTACACGGCCCGGAAAACTACATAGCGAGGGCGAGAGGAGGAGGAAGAGCCGCAATCCGGAGATCTGGCACTCAAATTCAAGGCTTGGGGTGGTCGCCATACCAACAAGTCAAGTACTTCCTGGTATTACAAATCCTCCTTTCATACATAAGTATCCAGGTCTTCCAGTTTGAGCTCTGAGGCGGAGGAGTGAGGAGGAGGAGCGAGGAGGAGTGGTGGTTAAATTTGTTGACAGGTGTTAGCTGTTAGCTTCTCAGTCTCAGTTGACAGGTGTGTGTGTGTGTGTGTGTGTGTGTTTA